>NC_046154.1:208380123-208477623 GCF_011064425.1 Rattus rattus | reverse complement strand
ATGCCTGCTCTAGTCCCTTCCAATGCAACTTTTTTAGCCACAGGAGCCTGAACACCCACTCTCGCTGTGCTTGGAGCTGCTCATCTTTAAACTTCTGACAGCCCCTAATTCATGATTACTGTGAAAATTAGAGCCAAGGCCTAGTGCTGAGATCCCCAACCATAACCATTGCTACCATAACCATTACTCTTGAGCCTTCCCTGTGTGCTCTCCTATGAGCAGGTTACCTGCTTGCCTTTCACCTCAGCTGCTGTGCTCTTGTCACTTTCTTCTACTGATATCCATTGGATGGGGGCTGTCTAGACCCAAACACGCACCTCTAGTTCCAAAATCTGCCTCTTAAGCACCTCAAGGATGACAGGTTGACAGCTGTAACAAACCCCTGGTCCCAGAGGCTTAACAGAATGAGTGGGTTGTTTCTCCCTCGTGTGATAGGAACTGGGGCATAGCTGTCCACAGCAACCAGCACTCAGCTACAAAAGCCTGGAGTCTTCTCCTAGGATCATCTGCGTCAAACTGAGAGACAGCAGGAAAGTGTGCTGTGAGATGGTTAGAGGTTTTTGAGGATAGGTCTAGCAGTGACAGATTTTGCTTCTGTCCATGTCGCTCTGCCAGACGCCAATTATCTGGCCACATGTAATGGTAGGTGGGTGGGTGACAGTATAAGAGACAAAACAGATCTTAGAAATCAGGGGCAGCAGGATGCAGCAGACGGATAGAAAGGGGGCTCAGAACCACTCAGCGTCCTTACCTGGAAGGACTTCACTGGAGCATAGGCCCAGGGCGCCCTCTCTCCCAGGGAGTCCTGAGCTGGCTCAGAGAAATGGTCTCAGTCTTGGCTAGAATTTTGTTTTTCTTCTCTTGGTATAGTATCCCCCACCCTGAACCTCTCCGCCCTGTACACGTGAAGAGACTGGTTCAGATTCTAAGTTGAAACAGCAGGGTGTTAGACAGAAAGGGAACGATTGAAGATATCATGTAGGTCACAGCGTCTGGCAGCTACCAGACAGACGTGGAAGCTACAGAACCAGGACACATGCCATTAATGCAAGGTGGCCAGTGTCCCCACAGCTCAGGCGCACCCCAAGGGGGACAGCCATGGTGAGGGAGATGCTTGTTTGGACTGGTTCCTATGGCACTGACTCTTGCTGTGTCTTCAAGCCACAGCTGAGGCTGTACTGAAGGACTAGGGAGACCACATCGACGTCCATGCAGGGAGGGTGCACACATGCGAGAACCTGAGATCAGAATCCACCCAGACCAGGGGGGAGCACAAGAACCAAAAATCTAAGATTTATCCCCCTCCTCTTGCCTTGATCAGTACCCCATCCCCAGCTAGGAACTTGGAATACATTTCCGAAAGTATTTGACTTTTGTTCCAACCCACTCATCCTTTAGAATGCCCAGCTGCCTACCTAGGACACCCTCTCAGCTCCCCAAACCTCAGCTCAAGGTGCTCATAGCTGCTGCCCCAGCCCTTACCCTTCTACTGTGAACGTGACATCCACCCACCCTTCTACCCATCCATCGCCCATCGATCCATCCACCCACCTACCTATCCCACACCCTGGATGCCTCTGTGGGCTCCTGTTTCCATGGTTACTTTCAGGGCTTGAGCCTGCTCTGGGTTTGCTGAATGATTCTCTAGCTTCAAGCTGTTCCTCATGACAGCCTTCCTGCTGGACTCAAACCCTGGCTGGCTTTCAAGGTCCTACTCTGCTTAGAGACCTCCCCACCCCCATCAACATTTGCTCACACATCCCTCAAAGTGAACGTTTTCTTGGATTAAAAATAAAACCCAAAGTTTCCCTGTGTTTGCCAGTGAGCCTGTCTGGGAGACTGCTTCCTCCAAGTAGGGTTCTCAGATGTAGACAGAACTCAGAGGGAGGGTCCCTTGTAAACCAGATGCCGGTCTGAGGATTAACATCTGAGAATGAGGTTAATTCATATGGCAAGCCCGTGGGGGAATGCACTGTGGTTATCTAAAGGGGAAAGAGACTCAGGCAGCTCTAGTGCCATGGTAAGGTTACAGAGCTCATTGGTGCCCGTGCTGGCATTTAAAGTCAAGTTCCTAAACATTGCGCTTGCAGCCTCCCTGTCACCAACCCCCCAACTAGGGATTCTCGAAGTTTTCCTGAGTCATTTTTTTTTCTTCCAAGACAGGAGGTTACTGAGCACCTCCCCAGCACACGGCTCTGCTCTGGGGGAGACGAGTACCGTGTGTTGAGCACGTTCTTTTCTAATACAACCCTCTGGGAACAGCTGTCAGTGGCTCTAAAGCTTGGGTGGGCCACAGCTGTGCTTAGGAGGAGCCTCTTGCCCCTGGACTCTGTGGGGGTCTGTCTGGACTCTAGAGGTTTCTCCAGGTCAGAGTCAAGCAGCAACTTGTCCTCAGAGGCCTTCCGGAGGGTGGGAAGAAGCAGTCCCATCAGATACCCAGCTGAGGGAAGACACAAGATGTTCCTACGAGTGACAGAAAACCAATTCACACTCTTCCCTGCAGCCAAAAAATTAAGCTAATTTTTCATTTCTCTGCTTACGTGCAACTCAACTAAACATAGGCATCTAGGAATGCAAACAATGACTAGATTTTCTTAAATTAGGCCAGTTTTAATTAGATCCTGCTAAAATGACAGAGGCTTGGATATTTTTATCATAGTAGGAAGCTGTGTGGTTTAGGATAGAGAGAGGTAAGGAACACGATGCTGAAACACCCACCCCTGGCCATCGCTCACCCCTGAGGGGTCTCCCAGGCCAGCTCCTTAGAGAAGGCCTTCCCTATTGCCTGTACTCTGGTCAGTCTTAAAGGATACCAGTTCCTCTGCACTGTGGGGGCGGGGAGGAAGGATTGTCTTAGAGACAAATAAAGGACTTATCAGAAGTTCGTAGCATACATGTTGGGAAACCCATCTCAGAGCTGTCAGAGGGAATCTCGTGTCCTGGCTCTGAAGACTTGTCCATACCCAGCCTTTCTCTCCATCCAGGGTCTGTGGCCCGTGTTTGGAGGGACTTTGTGACTTGCTCTAGGCCATGATGGGTATCTGACATGTCATGTCATGTTGGGCTGGCCTATTTTGCTGTCAGAGTGAGAGCTCCTGTCTCTGCTATAGCGTTCCCCAGGACAGAAACACCTAGAACTGCACTGTGGAGCCCAGCAGCCCTGAGGGAGATAAAAAGCAAGCTATTGCTTGAAAGAAAAGCTGGAAATGGTTTCTATCACTGAGAGCTGAGGGTAATTTCATCTACCAGGGTTTCTCTTCTCATGGAGCACACAACATAGGACGCTCCCTTGGTGAATGTTGTTCAACAAGGCTACCTTATTTTAATTATTTTACATTAGATTATTTTGGAATTTCAAAAGTCATCTGCCCAGTTTAGTCTAGAATAGGGACAAGCTTGCTTTTGCTGGGGCTGAATGAAACCTGGGCAGAGCATATATACCCTACTAACTCAGAACTAACATGTCGTCAGCAGCAAGTCTCTGAAACTTACCAGACTATCAAAGCAGGAAGGACAGAGTCCCCCGGAAGGATGGGGAACAGGTTACACTTCTCAGGGGACCACACACAGATAAATCCAGGGCTGGAGAGAAGGAAATGAGAAAGTGTCTGAAAGTTTCTCTGGGCTAGGCTGTCGTTTTGTGATACAGTGTGTGCATAAGCCCTGGGTACAGTCCCTGGCCCCACACCACAGAAAGCAGAAGTTTTCCTGTGTGCTGCATCAAGAACACCTTCATCACTGTATGCACGTTAAGGCAACTCTACCGTGATAGGCAGATGCCACACCAGAGAAGGCATCTGAGTTCACAAAGAGCCCCAGTTATTGTTCTGCGTTAGTGAGCAGCTCTTCCAGCATGAGCTGGGCTCTGTCTCCTCTTTTGACACATATATCCACTGGCATTCATTGGTCAAAACTCAGTCAAATGACTGCTTCTAATTAGCGGAGAGCCTGGGAACCCCCAAGGAAAGAATCAAACTTGGTGAATCTGACCAGACATAGGTCAGCCCTAACCCCAACCCTCTAAGCAGACATTCTTCCTACGTTTGATTTAGGCTTAATCCCATATAAAACATAGCACAAGCAAACCAGCTCTGTGCAGGCTACATTTTGGGGGATCAATAAGTGTGATTTTTGCCTAAGGCACAATCTTCTACTCTCTGGATTAAAGTAATAATCATAGACCTGGGACGCCGAAGCAGCCCTTCTAGGAAAATTAAACTGTTGGGCTCATACACAAACAAGTGTCGGTGAATCAGACAAAAGTGCTGAAGAGTGGGGAGGGCTCCGAAGAAGTGGCAGAAACTATTCTGACATCAAAATTACTGTTTTACAGAAGAATGTGGCTTTTAGGACAGGACATCAAAATTACTATTTCAGAGAAGAATATGGTTTTTAGCTCCCAGGAAAATAGAGACTTAAATGAACACAGGACCTCATATCTTGGTTAAATGGATGATGACTACACAAATCCCCTTTTCAAATTAAATGTCAGCATTAAATCTAGTCTCCACAGATGCTGTTACGTTTCCAATATGAAACGTCCCACCCCTATGTTGTGGTTTGCCCTGAAGTTACTGTATTTTGATGCTAATTCCACTGACCCAAGGACAGCTGCTTAGTCGAGTACTCAGGACTCAGGTGACTTCACCAGAACCTTCTCCCCATTGAATTTGTAAAGCACTGGTGAGGGGCAGGTACAGGATAGAAGGAGGCCTGTCATTGGAGGAGAAGGAAGAATGGGCGGGAGAGAAGTTTGAAGGAGGAGGAGGAGACTAAGGGAGAGAGGGAGAGATGGAGAGAGGGGAGAAGCCATGGCAGGTGATGTTAAGATTCTGCTCTGTGTATTTACAGGTTGTTATTAATGTTCCTAAGGGATGGATGGTACCAGGCTTTGTATGTTTAAGTGGGCAATTATATCTTATCAATTGGATCTAAGATTATTGTGTTGTGTGTTCTTTTATGTGAGGGTTTGAGTGTAGGAAAGTGTGTGGCTGGGATGTGTTTCCGCCAAGATATCTAGCAGATATCTTAGAGCACTGAGGTGCCAGACCTAGCAGGTAAAAGACAATACTTTTTTATTTTTATATTTTTACAACAACACCCCTACCCACCCATCTTTGAACGCTTGCTTCCCAGTGGATGGAACTGTTTTGGAAGTCTAGGAGGCAAGACCTGGCTAGAAGAAGCGAGTCCAGAATTTGACCCTGCACAGTCAGTCATACTGTCCTTTACTTCATGGTCTGCTGAGGTGTATAGCAAGCCTGGCCACAAGCTCCCACCACCATGGACAGTGCCCAGCCTTCAGGCTTTCCCCACCTTAATGGACTGTGTTCCTTAACACTGCGCAAAGGAAACACTCTTCTCATCATCAGCTCCAGCAAGCATTTGTTCACAGCACCCTGGAAGCAGAGATATGAACATATATATACATATATATATATATGTGTGTGTGTGTATGTATATGTATATATACATATGTATATACATACATACATACATACATACATACATACACACATACATAGTCAAGGAGTGAGTTAACAAACACACTAGGATTACATCACATCATTGACGTGTTCTAGCAGGGACCAGCAGTCATGGCGGGGGACCCACTGGCATGGTGTGAGGTGCTACTGTGAAGTGTGTAATCATGTTGCTTGGAATCTGGCTATACATATCAAATGCTACTAGAAGTGCAACAGCTTTACAGGAAGTTCCATGCAAGGAATCCAAAAAGGAGGCCCGGGAGAGTTCAAACACAGCAGAGAAAACATCATGAGGTGCTGTATGTACAGAGGACGTGCAACTCTGAAGCCACCAGATGCTTGATTTAGTGCCTGTCCACCTTATTGCTCCAGAGGGCGTAGAGGGTAGAGTGGAGAGGATCCAGGATTTATATAGTGAGTCTGTAACTAGAAGTGTGTCCACCAGCACAGACGTTTTCCCATGTTGCAGTGGGAGGAGATGCTACAGTAAGATATCCCCGAGGGAGCCATAGAAGCTAGCTCGGATAATTAAAAGCACTAGTATCAATCCTTGTGGGAGAAAGATCAGCAACCTTTGCCAATGAGGAGCTGAGCAACCTGAGGACCGATATGGGCCTCCTGAATTTGCTTTATTGCAGTAGCTAATCAAAGCCAAGGAGCGAAGAGAAGCCATATGGCTTCATCACGGGCAAAATCAAGCTGCCCTATAGATATTAAGGGACAGCTATAATTTTGAGCATGACTCATAGGTAAAGTGTGGTGGAGCCTCAGGCTGGGGATCTGGAGATCTCCAATCCCATCTCTACTCCACCATTTCCAGAAGGAGGTGAAGGTGAAGGCAGTGTGCACACAGCAGATCCTATGCCTTCACTAGGAGGGAAGCTGAGCCTTCAGTGTTTTAGGGCTTTTTTGAAATTTCCCAGTTGTGCACCATACCAGAGGAGTCTAATGGCCTTCTAAGATTTTCCAAACCCCTCTAAGCTATCTGGTTTACTCCCAAGATATCCTACTATTTCTAGATCAGTGGTTTTTAATTTCCCCCCTTTAACATCACAAATTAGAAATAGCATGGAAAAACTTGAGAGGCACAAATGCAGAGAGAACAAATAAGACAGATTCAAGGCTTCTACCTGAATGAGATCTGATCGCTGGGCCTTTGGCTTGGGTGTGTGACGCTCTCCAGCTGAGGAGGGAACTGTTGTGTTTGGGGAACATGAGTGCTTTCTCTGTCACCCAGCTTGGTCCAGAAGGCGCTTGGCAGAAGAGGTGTAGGAGTTTGCTCTGAGCTCAAAGACAGCTGGGAACGAATCCGAAGAAACGAAAGGGCCCAAGACCCCAGAGTCATGTTTTTTTAAGCCTTAAAGTTAAAACACATGTTTTTGGCATATGTGTAACAATAGGACAGAAAATATGGAATTAGAAAATTCAATTTGCAAAATGTTATAGCTGAGTCCAAAGTGGGAGTTGAAAGTTAGCTGCGGCTGAGCTGATCTGGAACTCTGAGCACCTGCTTGGGAAGGGTGGGTAAAGGGACTTTCTTGGCCACACAACATGGAAGGCCATACTCTACATATGGCACAGTGCCTTAGCAAAGGAGAAAAGAGTAGACTGAGAGATGGCAGGGTGTCAGTTTCCCCTGGGCCTCCATGCAGGAAGAGAGCGTATACAAAAAGCCAAAGAACTGAAGTACATCGTGGTACATCAAGACTGCCTTGGAGCTAGTGAGGAAACATAGGATACCGTAGGGCTCTGGTGCCAGGGGCCTCTTCCCAGTGATCTCTCACCGGGCTAGGTGCGTGGGTTTAGGCGAGGAGAGAGAGAACTGCTTCCACTGTCCCCTGCTTCCAGTCCTGCTCCTTACCACCGGTTGCTGCTTGGGTTACTCAGGCCTGGCTGAGCTAGCAGGAGACTGACTAGCTGGTAAGGGGTGCCGGGGAGCTTCTGGCTGCCATGATTTCAGGAGAGCAGATCTCTTCCCCAAGCGGTAGTGTTATAGCTCTTATGACAGAAGCTCTCAGATGATGGAATCATTCCTGAACGTGACACTTAAATACAGTTTTTGGATGGGTCAGCGTCTGACAGCAGGGGCTTCCTATTGGTTTGGCCTGAGAGCTTGGGAAGACCTCATCTACATATTCGGGGGTGTGGTCCTGTTTCTGTGACTGATCTGTCTTGAGCCTATGTGACCTGTAGTCACATTCTCACCTGTGGAGGAGGGGCTTGGGGCATTGCCCTACATGACTGGTCTGTCTCAAACCTCTCTACAGGGGTTTGTGGGGGACTGTAGCTAGTGAGACCCTGATGTTCTGAGAGAATGGGAATACACCTGCCGCCGTCCCTTTTAGGGTCTCCCAGGGATTCGGCCTATCTCGGAATCAGGGTACCTTTCACTGCCCGCCACCCACCCCACAGGATACCTCATTCTTCTCTCTCTGCATAAAACCCCATGCAGCTCTGGTATAATCACAAGGTGGTGCCTGCGGACACTTTACCTTCACCAAACATAATTGACATTCAAGACACAGCAGCAGCAGCACTCACCTCCATCCGAGTGGCCCCAGGCCATGGAGCTTGGTCAGCAGTTTAAGGATGTGGGGCCTATGGGAAAAAGATGAACAGAAAGATTCTAGGTTACTGATGTCTTTGTAGTTTCAACAGGGGAAACTATGTTTTCTTTAGAAAGGATTCTGCATAGCCACAGAGACATTTTCTTTAAAATTTAAAATTGGGTCACATGGTGGGTGACACAGTTGGATAATGGGATAGTGTATCCAAATTCAGGACTGGCCTAGAAAAAAATTGCCCAAGCTGTGCCAGATGCGCCTGATTGAAGGTTTCAGTGGATGAGATTCCTGGCTATGCACACTTATTTATCCAGCCTATTGTCTAAGCAAAACAGGGACCCTCAGACTGCTTTAGAAAACCACCAGGAGCCTTGCCAGCCAGCTGCTGGCTTCGCATCATAGTGTGATCTAAGGTTTTGAGGAGGGTGGGTCAGTGAGGTCTATTTCAAATGCAAATGATTGCTTAACTCTCTTAAAGGCTTTAAGAATGTATTTTAATCATCGACTCTCCCCCCCTAAGCTCAGCATCATATTCATGAATAAATTGTTGTGCCTTTGATTCGACAGAAATTGGGTAGACTTGCTGAATTAATGAACTTTTCTTTTCTTCTGGTCTTTCTCAGAACCATGGCAATGTGCACTCCTGTTAGCTTTGTGAAATGCAGATGAAGTATAATTTTCCCAAATTGATCTGTTCTACATCACTGAATTTCAGCTATTTGCATTTTTATGCAAGAATCAAATTTAGCTTATTATTATTGTTGTGGAAAATAATTATAATCCTTTAATTGCCATGGTACTTGACAATTAAAAAAATTCACCAGTCCTCTTTAATTCCTCTTTCCCTCTAACCCTGACATCTAAGCCGAGTTGGATTATCACCTAGGCTTCCAAGGCCCACACTAGCCCTTGTTTCCAGATGGTCACTGAGGTTCTCAAAGTTTGCGTGACTTTGTCTGGTCAAGTATGTCACGGAAAGTGACTCTGCCCATCCGTGGGTCTGGCCTTATCAAGCCGCCTTTCAAGATCTGCAAGGTGGGTTCGGTCATCTTCAACCTGCAGTTCGCTCTGAGAATGATGGCTGTAGGACAGTGCCTGACAGGGCTGGTGCCTATGTGGCCTTTTCTCCTCCCATCCCTGTGTTGTTTCTGATTCTATCTGGGGTCTTGAAGTCCGGTAGAGCTGGATCCTGACTGAACAAGCTCTTCTTTCAACCAGCATGAAGCTCCAGGCCTCAAGTCACATCACATGCGCAAAGACATACAAAGACACATGCATGTAGACATCCATGTGCCATGGCCAAGGCTAACTCCTCTAAATTGCAAATCAGTAGCAGGTTAAGAGGAAAATGCTTTTTTCTATCAGTGGCTGTTCTGGTCTTTAAAATCAGACCCTGCCACAAGTTCATGGCAACTTGTTCTTCAGGTCTAAACTTTGCAATGCCTGAGTCCTTGGCTTTCACACTTTGGTAGCTCCTTCACAGCACATGTGTCCTTCAGCCCTTAGGCCTCTGCTTGGTGTGCTCTCACCTCTTTAGAGATCACATTGCCCAAAAGATACTAAAAATGCCCTAGGATGGTTTATATTTGGGCCCCATGCTTCCTTAGCAAGGTCAGCCTAAGCAGGGTAGTTAGTATGGGATTACTAGACGTCAGCGCCATGGCTCTGTCATGCTGCACTGCTGGAACTCACCTGGTCTAACCTTTTACAGGAGACATTTCCATTTGTGCAGTAGACAACTGGCTCAAACAGTGCCCTACGCCAAACTCTGGAAAGAATCAGAAGTACTCCACCAGCTCTCTGGGGGAATGACACCACATCAAAAGTAACAAGACTTAACTGGAGCCTTGGAGCCAACAGTCTGGAGGCAAATGTCTGGGTGAGGTTGAGGGAGAGTGAAGCTGGCCAGTGGGGCTCAGTCTGTTCTTGATGCCAATGCTCTCCTCTCAAGATGAGTGCCATAGCGCCATGCTTTGTCTATTGGATGAGAAGAAAAGAGAAGGGACTGAAACTACAGGGTTCCCACCTCATAGGTCTGTACTGTACCATATGCCCACTTCTAACTGCAAGAGTTGTTGGGGTCGGGGAGGGGGCATTCTCGAGTCCCTCCCGTTGTTACCAATAAAAAAAGAGGCTAAATCTCACCAGTGTGTAGTGCCATGGGCTCAAGGGATATGGCCCTGCCGCCTGCCTGATCCCACACACACACCCTTAGCCTGGGCAGTGTGGGGGAGCTGTCCCTGAGGCTATGAGAGCAGGAGAGATAGCCCTGGCCCTTGCCCTTGCCAACTAGGGCACTCAGGTAAGCTGCCCTGGCTACTCATTGGCCCTGGTGGAGTGAGCACAGCAGAGTTGGCCCGGCCCCTTGTCAGCTGCTGCAGGCAGGAGAGCTGGCTCTTCCCCTAGCCTGGGCAACGTGGGAGAGCTGGTCCTTCTGGCACCAGAGCAGGAGAGCCAGTGGGCTGACCAGCTCAGCTAACACCCGGGCACAAATCCAGACCTTTGAGTTGGCCCACCTTAACATCTAACTCATCTATGATTTGTGGAATAAGTGAAGGGGCCAGTCCAAAACAACAGGATCTCCAGGACACAGGGCAACAACAGGATATCTGAGAGGAGTTTTGGTGAGAATCCAGTATCGATGCTGTAACAGAGGCCAGACCCATGACTTATTGTAATGAACATTTGCAAGTAAAGATGTTTGGGCGAAGTGGTATACTTTGTGACACAATGTGACGTGCTGCATTTTCCATGGTGAGGTTTTTGTTTTGTTTTTATTATTTTGTTTTCCTTTGCAGGGAAGATTGTAAGGGTGGGGGTGAATGTGGTGGGGGGGCAGGGAGATGAGTGGGATTGGAGCACACAAGGTGAAATTCACGAAGAATCAATAAAAAGTGTTTTAAAAGGGGGAGGATTGAGGGTTGGCTTGGAGTGTATTTCTATCACCTAAAAGTAATGGAGTAAGTCTGTGTCCTTTATACCTGAAGGCCAGGTATCACGTGAAACATTAACGTGCATGGGCAGATACAGAAATAAATATTCATTCAAAGGGCGTGCATCAGGCACAGCAGGGTTAGAGGACGAGCATCTGCCCTTGGCTACTCAGAGGTTATTTTGGAACAGGAGCAGCAGACAATGGGAAGATGCCAGAAAGAAAGGTTTCCTTGAGACTGTGCCACTGAACCTAGTCACCTCTTATACATCAGGTGCTATGTCTGTATTTCCCAGCCAGTGTTACTAGGCAATGGGATATCTATCTTTTAAGTCATACCTAAAGGAATCTTTCAAATCAAGATAAATTCCACATAGTGGTAGAGTCATCCACCCCCATAATAGCACAGGCTTTTACCACAGAGCTCTAAGGACTGGATGTGAACATTCTTGTATGGCATTTCCCCATGCAGAAATATTACTGTTCTCCATGGGACCATCAGCAGTGGATTCTGTGGAAGCCTTGGCTGAGCAGAAGGTGGAATACGGTTATGAGGATCATGGCCTTTTCAAGAAGAAAAGGAATTTTTGGTGGCTGACACCCTGGATTACACTGAAAGGCTGCACTCCAGAGGCAGTGAAAGGCCACATAGCAGTAAGGACTCCATTTTTCCCTTTCAAACTGGAAATTGAGGTTATTAAAAAATGGTGGACAATGGAACAGTGTCTGGATTCAGGACTTGCCCTTGACTCGACTGTAGCTTTTATGTGGTCTGATTGCTAAGTTTTAGTATTGTGTGGCTCTTATACTCAGCCTATTGTCTGAGCAAAGTGAGGACCTACAGCCAAGTTCCAAAGAGACAGCAAGGAGGATGGCCTGAACTGCTTTGCTGGTAGGATAGTAGCAAGACCACAGGGAGGAAACCCAAGGTCATTGTAGCAAGAGGACATAGCTTGAGGTGACTATGATCAGCAAACAGAGAGGATACATTGAAAGGAATATTAAAAAGAGGAGCTCCTGAGTTCAGTCTCTAACCCTTGCCCAAGAACTCATTTGACCCCTCCACTGTGCCTGTGCAGAGAACTGAGCTGCTTCCTAAGTAGCTGAATGTGCGGTCTCTCTGGTCAGTCAAGTTCACTGACTGCTGATAAAAAAAGAAAGAGAACATACACTATCCACACAGCTGCTCTGGATGAAAGGAGCCTTTCCCATCGCTGAAGAGGTGTTTGTAGCTGATCCAGTGAGTAGCCTGATATATCCCCTGGCTCTTATCATCTTATTACCTACATGTAAGCTAAGTCCAGGATGGACAGACAGCACTCTGTCTACAAAACTCTGTTCTGTTTGTAGCATGAAGCAGGCCAGAGAGACACGGCTATGGCTCCCCAACTAGGGGTAGAGGCCCCAACCAAACAGCAGCTGTGAACAGGATCGTTATTTCCAAAAAGGAGAAGTGGCTGACTCCAGATTCTTGCCGACATTTCCCAATAGTACTAGTCCCTTTTGACATGCCCCTTCCCTGGCTTCTCTCTCTTCTGCCACACATGTTCCCCTGATAGCACTTCCTCTGGTCACCCTGAAATTACTAGCCTCTAATCTCAAGGTCTGCTTCTTCTAAGATCCTGGGATACCTCAGGCTCAGATAGCAAACATGACATCCAGGGCTGCTAGGTAAGTACTGTGTGTCAGGGCAGGACTAGATTCTGGACACTCGGAGTCACTCCTTCCCTCCTATCCTGGACTTTGCCTGAGCCTTTGAGGTGAAGGGCAGTCCTGAAGGGAGGAGTGGGTGGTGGTTAGCCTGGTTTATGGTAAGGGAGGACTTGGCTGCTCTTGGCCTCTTTCAAGAACAAGCAGCTATGGAACAGCTGAGCGACAGATTGATAACTCAGTTGTGAAGTCTCCTTCACAATTAGCTCAAGGCCCAGGGAAGTCATCAAAAGAAAGGTCAGCGCCTCCCTGGTATCATCCAGTGTGTGTGTGGGGGTCTCCTACCTCAGCTTCTGGAAGAGGCCAGAGCAGAGGCTGGTCTCCCAGGATTCTGCTTAGAAAATTGCTCATCAGTGAATGTTCCAAAGGACTGCCTCCATGTTCTCTCCTAGGAAAAAGCAATGTGCCACCTGGGTTGAACCTGATGAACCCTCCAGGGTTCAGAGAACAGATTGCTCCCAAGCACATCCTCCTTTCCCAGATGGCCTTGAACAGACGCAGCCCTCCATGCAGACTTGGGATAAATACTGTCCAGGAGGGAGATGACGCATGATGAACCTGCCAGAAGCCAGCTACAGCCAGGGGAGCTGGAAAGCAAAACTCTCTTGAGCTGCAGATAGGCAGAGAGGCCTCCTTGACTCTTCTCTCTCCTCCAGGAACTCAGACCTTTGTCTTCCTCACTGAACCCACCTCAGACAAACTACTCAATGGACTCCAGAAAACCCAAATCTCTTCAGCTTTCTAAAGGAGATGAATGAGGAGCCATCTGGGCCGGAAATGCAGGTCCCAGAGAACTTTCTCCAGAGATATACCAGTTTGGATGAAGGCTATGTCCAAATGATTCAGATACAAGAGTTGGGTGGTCCTAGGTTCAGATCTACACTTCTCTTCTCACCGATATCCCTTAAGTAAAGGAGTAGCCATGGACTCCGCATGGGCGTGGTGGGCTTAGATGATGCTATGTTTGTACAACTACTGTGCAAATGCAAAGCTTCCCTCACCCAGGGAGAGGCTTGAACAGCAAATATAGTGTGATCTCATTCTATGCAAAATTCTGGGGTATCAATTGGGCTATGTTCATAGTAGCTAACCTTGGGCAAACTTGACCTCGTGGTTCTCTCCTGTATTCCTGAATTTATTTTACAACACATGCTTACAGACCAGGTTGCCCACCTACAACCTCAAGGCATTCCAGCAAAGACTGGATTCTTGATGTGGTTAAGTAGGGGAGTTTCAGATTAAGCATCTAGAGGGAGATAAGTTCTTTTCATAATAGAAAGTAAAGAGTTTTGGTTCCCAGAGCAACTTGAGAGGAGGATGTGAATCTGCAGAGGTGAGAGAAAGAGAACACAGTGGTCCCTTGTGGTCAGCAACACAATCACAGTTTGCATGCAGCCCATCACTACTCACACAAATGCTTGCTCCTAGGTGTTTGTGGGACCCCAGACCCTGGTTCCAATGTCTTGGAAGAATTAATGTGAGTCAGGGCAGAGGCAGTATGTGAGAACACAACCCGAAAGCAGAGCATCCACCCTCTTCCTCCAGGAATCAGCAAAAATGTCATGGAGGGGTTGAGACAGCACTGACAGATGTCATCTGTAGCTTTGGCCTCGCCATAGCCTCTCTGGTCCACACATCTAAGCTGGCATAGCTGGGCTCCTCAAAAACGAACAAACAAACAAACAAAACCTCCAGTCTCTACATGGCCTCTTTTTATGATACATGCAGCAGAACATCTTCAGAGAGGCTGGCTCTGATGTGACTGTTTATGTATGTGTCATGAGGGAGGCCAGGTGAAGGTTGTACTGCCTTCCTGACCCAGCCTCTTGGAAATCCCGTTGAGTCATCGCTAGTGAATCCTGTTAGTCAAAGCAGTCAGAGGGCCTACCTAGGCTCAGGAGGAGAAGACCCAGCCCCCACCTCCTGATGGAAGAGTCGCAATGCTCTAGAATGAGCATGTGGGGTTGGAAATATTGTTGTGGCCATTTTTGGAAGATACAATCTGCCATCAGACATTGCACAGATGCTTAGGGGTAGGGCGGTCCTCTGCTGATATCTGAGCTACAAACAGGGTGGGGGGAGCGCTACTATTTTTTTTAAGACAAAATATTGACAGAACTAGACTTCAAATCAAGCTAAGATCATTTGGGAAAAAGCATGGATAATGAATGGAGACTTTTATTATAGCAGATTTACCAGAATTGGCTGTGAAAATCATAATGAAAATGAACAAATCAGAAAGGAAAATGTTTCCCTCTTGTTCAAAACTTTCTGGATAGAGCCAGCAGTGCTGGAAATGGAACAGGAAAGTCCTGGAAGACAGTCAGATGGTCAGGCTGTTGGTGGGGACTGCATATAAGACACTGCTTAGTGGAGATGGTCAGGGCATGGACTTGAGGGCAGGGGATCTCCTGTTTGACTTCTTGGTTCAGCAAGTGAGTCGAGGACTGACAGATTTTGCTGTCTTCTGTCAGAGACCATCTCCTGCAAGAAGGCCCCTCAGGACAAAGGCTCCTCAGGATTAGGCTTTCAGATCCTGGCCTCTTCTTATCATGGACTGTCTCCTGCAGGAAGGTTCCTCAGCCTGGCTTTAACTCCTGTTCCCACCACTGTGGCTTTCTAGTGAGTCTGCATTGTAAGTTCCTGCAGCCAGACCTGGAGTCATTGACAAGGGACCTGGAGGGACCTTCAGAGCACACAGATTGGAATGTGGGGGAATTATTGCCTGCCCCTTATCACCATCAAAAGTCCCGGTGTTGAAGCAGGAGAGTAGCATTAATGTTGAGAGGAATCATGAGATTGCCTTTGGGCACAGAGGGAAAGAAAACCTTGATTAATGGGAGCAGAGTCCTAGTGGTGACACACATTTGAAAATCTGTCCTATTCAGCTTCAGCTGTCTGAACAAGACTGAGAAAGCCCCTATGTCACCACCCAGCCACCCCTCTCTCCCTTCCAGATATTCAAAGTTGATACTCTGTGGCCTCTAGAACCCATATGCCCTTTCATAAGCCATACCCCATCTCCCACATCCCAATTCACTCACATGAGTGATGTTTTGGCCACTTCTTACTCTGGATTCTTCAGGTTTGAAGCAATGGGTCAGTGCTGTCTGAATACACTGTTCCACAATGCTCTTCCATGAACTCCTATAATGCAGGGACTGCAAAGACCTTAGACTCTAAGGAAAGCCTCTCATTTAACCAATGCATTTCAAAGGTTAGGAAATGAAGGCTAGAGACGAGATTTGCCGGCCAGTCTCTCTATCAGCGCCTCTCCTAGGACTTGCAGTGAGGCCCACTCGAGGTATGGCACGGACCTCCTTGCTTGTTGCCAAAAGGTCCCTGACAGCCCCCTTTCTCGCAGTGGGCAGGCCACGCTACAGATCATGCCAAAAAGTGTCAAACAGGAACGTGTCTTCCTTCTTGAAATACACTGTGGATCAGCAGGCAGGCCCCTCAAGACCCCAGCAATGCAGTCTGTCGAAAGCTCGGCACACAGTAACCCAGAAACATATGTGGTGAGCAATAACAGTCATAAATTTTATGAGATTATGTGTTCCTAATGTGAGATTTCAAGCTGATCTGTTTGTTGCGCTATGCCAAGCTTCAATGTGATTCAATCAAGTTGTACTTAATCTTCCCTTATTTACTCTGGGTGTGGGTGAGTCATGGAGTAGATCTCTGGTCCAGTCTGCTGAACTAATTTGCCCCAAGTATTTTGATGGACTGGTGATTTGTTTTCTCTTAACGTTCATAGTTTATTTGCTTATATCATTAGATAGGTCTGGACCACATGTAGTGAAAGCCTGCAGCCATGCTAGGACCTAGGATGCCTCTGAAGACTCAGCCAGTGACAGGGAGTATCTCAGAGGTGTCACAGCATCTCCTCCTCCCAATCTGAGTCATGTATGATGCTTTGCTACCTGCCTTTTAACAGGAAGACTTAAGTCTATGCCATTTTTCACAGAGAAAACCATTTTGATCACCTCCCCGAATCTCTAAACCGTTACTGGGTGGGTCTAGAATGAAGAAAGAATATTGTCATCTCGAAGAAGATGAAAAAAGGCCTGGACATTTTGCCCAAGGCTGGGCGTGATTCCAGCCACCAAATTGGTCCTCTAGGGAGATGATGGACCATACAGATGAGATCTGAGGATTCGACACAAGGCCTCACTGTTCTTGGACTAAGAATAGTGAGGACCAGTCTACGGTTGACAGCGAGGGTTTGGGGACCTTCTGGCTGTTGTGGGGATGGGAGAAATGTGGCCTGTGGTCTTGGGGGCAGGGGTGAGAGAGTTTCCCGTGACTTCTGCTTTGATCACAGTGCCAACTGCCCCCATTTTCTTAGTTTAGAGAAACTTCCCAGGACTGGAGGCTTTCAGAGCTGAGAAGTGGAAAGTTTTGGGCAAAACAGGACAAGCTGGTCACTCTAACTTTAACATCCCCTGGCCTTGGCAACTTAGGCCTTCAGATTTAGCCAGAGCTTTAGGTTGGCTTGGGAAGGCCACTCCCTCTTCAAACAGCCACTGTCAGACCTCTGCTTCTGAAAAGATAGCTCACTGCTTGGTTTCTATCTGGGGTTCCTCTGCAGCTCACGGTGTAACTGTCACGGCCTCTGTGGGAAGCTCTGGAGCTTTTGAGGGGTCAGCACATGAAGCACGGCATTCATGAGTGGATTAGGACATTAATAGCCTATCAGCAGAGACTAGTTTCTGTGATAGGTCTTCATGAAAGAGTCCTGTGCCCCGAATCCTCTCCTTCAGGTCCCTGCTTGCCCTTCTGCTCCTCCATCATGCAAAGACAGCACAGGAATTGTGCCATGTGCTTGGCTTCTAAGTATCATCAACTAAAAAAAAAATTAAATTTCTAATTTACTTAATCTATGGCATCCTTTACAAAAAAAAGAATATAGACTAAGACAGAAGCCTGCCTCTCCTCTTTCAGGAATGACAATTTACCTGTCATTCTCTCAGACATACACCCTTGGGCCTCTGCTGAGGTGGACAGCTGGCTTTCCTGCCAGTCTGTGCATTGACAGCCTGTCTGTGCTCACTTCAGGGAGAAGCTCACATCTCTGGGATCTCTCTCTCTCTCTCTCTCTCTCTCTCTCTCTCTCTCTCTCTCTCTCTCTCTCTCTACCTCCCTCCCCCCTCCCTCCCTCTCTCAGAATGTTTTTTTGTTTTGGTAATAAAATTTAGAACACACTGTGGTGGTAAGCCCTTGGGGACTAAAGATAATACCCAGATTCTCCCTTATTTTATTTAAGAGTTGGGGCTCTAGAGTCCAGACTCTGACAGTTATTTTGACCTTGATTAACTAGTGTAACCTCCTGGGACCTCAGTTTCCTAATGTGTAAATGAGCAAGGCTGGCTTCATGATTAAGCCAATTGATCATCGCAAAGAACTTAGAATTAGACTTGGTACAATTACTGAGAATACGTTACCTGTTGTATCCAAAAGGCATGCCAGGGTCAACCTTGCTAAATTATTTTGTGTGTGTGCAGTGTGCACGGCTGTCCCAGTGCCATCAGAACTGCACACAGTGGGAAGCCCTGCTGCAGGAGTGAATGGGCTGAGGAACGCTACACAGCAAGCAGTGCCCAGACCTCGTGGACTGACGCAAGTAAGCCTAGTTGTACCTTCGTGCCACGTCTGCTACAGGTCTAGGTTTCTTCTCCAACAGCTTCCATCTAGGGCATGGTGGCTGCTACCTCTGCCAGCTGCTCTCAAACCTCACTACTTTCATTCTGTTCGGCTACAGAGTCACTTCTGTAGACAAGCCACATGCCTGAATTTGAATTTGGACCTAAGTAGGGGCTGTGGGGATGGAGACTTTTTGCTAAAGATCTGGAATCAACAACAACAACAACAACAACAAAACAGCGACCACAGGCTTCGGAACAGAGCTGCTCCAGGGGCCCCTCCTGGTTGGCCAGCTCACTGTGCAGCTAGGCAGCTTGCTTTCCTGAGGATGGGGGTTTTGAGAACCCAGATGCCAGCAAACTCCAGATTCCAGCAGGAGGCAGCTCCCCAACTTGCACCCCAATTTTCACTCATCATGAGGAACATCTGCAGATTCCTGACTTCTTCCAATGCATCTCAGGGCGGCGAGCTGAGGCGCGGCTCTTCAACTGTTTTAGATGTGGATGGCATTAATCTTACCTAAATAGCCTGCCAAATTAGTCCCGAGCCAATACATTTAAGTGGATGTTTCTGAATGCTCACCCTTGGCTTGGATTTTATAATCTATGTCTTTATTAATATTCCAAAGTGTTCTATAAAGTCTGCACAGAATCTCTAATTTAGTTTTTATTGTCGTAATGGTATAGCTTTGACTTTCCCATCATGCACTTGACAATTTTCAGATTCATTCTTGCTAATTGTGTATGTATACGCACATATATAACATATATGTATATATAGAACATATATGTGTATATTGTATATCTATGACTAGTAAATGTATATGTACATATATATGTATATATTTAGTTAATGCCTCCGTGAAGCAGAGGCACAGGTATACAGATCTCGAGTGGTATAGACATTTTAATGAGTGCTGTTCATATCCACTGCCAAGATGAAAAGACCCACAGTCAAGGAAAACAAAATGTCCTTCAATCATTTCTGAAAGTCTTCTTTTCTCACCTGCCTTGCTTTCCATGCATATCTGAAGCACAGTGACGGGCCCAGCCCCTCAATTCTCTTTATTATTGATTGTGTACATAAATAGTCTACCAGCACTGTTTATAATTCTTCTCCTGATGTGCCTTTCCAAGAAAATAATTCCCTGTTTACATACAGAAGTATTTGCATTCAAGGAACCTAGAAATCCAAAAAGAAGTGTTCTCTTTCCCTCTCTGAGTAAACACAAGCCTTAGCCACACCCTCCTTACCGAGACTGACTTCCTTTATTGTATCAGCTATAAATGTTTATTTTTGTATTTCATTCCTTAAATAGGTATAATATTATTTGGTCTTGGTACTTATATTGTGCATTAATGTTCTGCCACTATATTATCAAATTTTGCTCGTACTTTTGCCAAGTGGATTCAATTTCCATGATTATATTCCTGCTCATAAAGTTTTGGGGATGGACTTCTAAACAGAAGATTCGACTTTCCAGAAGTTAAACCATGTGTAATCTGCATTCAAACAACAGTACAATTGTTTTCCTCATGGTTATAATTTATTAGCAACTGATACTTTTCTTTAAAAAATTTAGACTCAGCTTCCCAGTACTGCAGTAGTGGGGGTGGCTGAGGGATGCTACGGTAATGAGCACTGACGAAACGCTAGCAGGCAGACATGCGTGTGCGATGCTCGCTGTGTCTGGGTGCCCTCTGGAATAGCCTCCCTCCGTTGTGTGGGGTGGTGATGCAGGCAGACAGCCTGCAGCTGCAGGTCTGACCTCACACAGACACAGCAGAAGGTGGACTTATACCAGAGTGGAAATGCTTTGGCTCCGAAATGGCAAGGATGCTGCTGTCACCACCTGTCCGCCAGAACCAATATCACTTCTCCCAACCATGGAGGGGCGACAATCAGGGATCCTCAGGCTTGCCTGGGTGGGGGAAAAATCCAAATATTACTAAGTGATGATGGCTTGCTGTGATAACTTAGTATTCACTATGCTCTTTGTGTTTACAGGACATTTTAAATGCTCCTGGTCTTTTTACCATTTCACACTTTTATTAGTATCCTCAAGAAACAGATAGCAGGAGCAAAATACAGAATTCTTTGAGGAAGGATAAAATACATACACTCTAGCACTAGTTCCATGATGTCATTTTTAAAAAAAGAATGCATGTGCAATAAATGTGTAACAGCTTCCCATGTCTAATATCTTTTGAAACTTAGCATACGTATTCAGGTTAGAGACGTGGCCAGCAATCACTCACAGGCGGTGCTCATGTTCTTTGCTCTCTCTGGCTCTAACCTCAGCCCTGCTCAACAGATCTTCAGCCTTGTCCTGTTGCCCCAAGTCTTTCTGAGGGTCCCTGAGATGATTTGAAGCCTGTTCCTCCAACTGGCCCATCCACTTCTGTTCCTTCCACTGTTTTCCTTGCCTTGGCTTCTCCAGCTTCTTATTCATCTATATCCACCCTTACCCAGCCCCTCACCACATACTATCTTTTCCCACCCTCATCAGGGGCTGCCACAAATATACAGGGTTCCCCGCTAGCTTAAGGAATGGTTTTGTGAGCATCTACAGTAGATAACAAGTACTCCATAAGCAATACTTTAAATCCCAGGGCTTAAAAACAAGTTTGTGGTTCAGAAAGTTGACAGTTTAGCCTGAAATAAGATGGCCTCTTCTTGTTTATGGACAGCTACAGGTCAATTGGCTTGCCTTGAAAGGTTCTTTCCCATGTCTGGGGTCTTTGTTGGGGTAAATGGTCTGACTAACTGTGATCCAGTGTCTCTTGTCCTCTGGTATGGAAGGGGCAAGACTCCCAGGGAAGCAGCAGAGTGTGCCAAGCTTGAGGGCTTGGATCAAAACAAGGAAATGTCTCCTCTTACAAATTTGTTGGTTAAAGAAAGATACAGACTCAGCCCAGAGGAGATGACAGGAGAGAAAGCCCACCTCCTCACTGGAGGAGCTGCAGGACAGGATGCAACCAGCTAAGAGCAAGGGCAAGTCAAGGCCTGCTTGTTTCTCCCTACAGTGATTCCTTGGGATCGAGGTAGGAATGCACTGTGCTTGGACTGTAGCACATTTGAGTGGCGGGCTTTCTCAAAGTCACCTCTACCCCCAGTATTGGTCTATGGACTTTGACCATGTTCACTAGCACTGTGGCACTGAGCACAGCCAAGTTCCAGCTGAGCCCCAGGGATGTGAGGACCAGGGCACGGAGGAGTCACTCTTCAAGAGGTGTCCTGAGCACTCTGTTTTCAGCCTCTCAAGGTGTTAGTGTTGCTTTCTAGGAACTGCTCAGGGCAAGTCAGTCATTTTGAGCAGACTCCCCATATATCGCATTAGGTGCCTTTGCATTACTGTGACCAAGTACATGACAAAGTATCTGACAGAAACACCTTTTAAAAGGAAGGACTTGTCTTAGTTCAGAGTTTTAGAGGTATCAACCCATCCATGGTGGGCAGGGTATAGTGAGGCAGAGCAATACACCAAACCCGCGGATGGTCCCGGGTCCCAGGGCAGGGGTAGGTAGTCAGCATAAGCCAATTGTGGGGCAGTCCTAGACTTTGAGTTCTTAGGCCATGTGGCTCCCGAGCACCCCTGAAGATCTCTACAATGGTATCAAAACAGCTTCTAACATTGATACAAAACTCAACAAAGGTAAGAAAATAAGTGCTTTGTCTCTAGACAGGAACCCATGTGGGGTCTCGTTAGGATGAAATACAGAAACCACTGTAGGAGCAGCTTCAGCAACGTAAAGCGTTCGGCAAATGTGGTTTTCTCATCTTTTTTTTTTTTTCATTTTGCTTTGACTACTTCCAAACAGAAGGTAAGGTAGCTTGAGAGATTAATATGGTGAAAATGGGTCCCCAGAGACCATCACAGGACTGAAAAGAAAAGCCCAGTGACAAAAGGCACAGACATGAATAAAGTGATAGCCTGGAACTACACCAACAAGTTCTCTCAAGTTAGCATTAGCTCTTGAGGAGTGTGAGGAAACATGGGAAGGAAGAGGTGACTAATGTTTACTGAGTGCCTTCTATGTGCCAGACAATGCAATTCCATGGTATAAGCTTAACCATTGTTTTAGAGTTTTTAGTAGCATAGTAAAGAGGGCGAAATTATCAGTTTGAACAGTTAAAACTAGAGCTGTACCTTAAAACCAATGCCCCAGATTTCTCACCAGGGAAATGCAAGGGGACCCCAGAAACTTGAGTAGTGACAAGCAAGGAGAGGAGAGGGTGTTCGTGAAAGGAGTTGCATAAAGGTGTCTATGAACTGCCCTTACCCTTGAGCAGTCCATGTATATCAATTTGGTCCGAGGAGAAGACAAAATTCACAGGTAGACCACTACCCAGGTTCTAGAATGGCTGGTCACTAGGGGGCGCCTGTCTGTGACAGGGAAGCACACTGAAGAAAGTTCATCTGCGATGCTAACAGACAGCAGACTGGAAACACAGGCTGAGGCTTCACCAGGTTCACTGCCTGCTAAGACAAAATAGCAACTCTCTTAGGGGGTTTGAAGTAAGATCCCAGGTTTCCTAACATAATACTCAACACATCTAGGATGCAATTCAAAGTGGCTTGGCAAACTAGACAAAGTGCAATTTGCATGTGAAAGCAATGGGCAAATGCCAGTGTTTAGAGGACACGGGTGTTAAAATCACCCAACAAAGACCTCAGAGGAGCTGAGAAACCTCCAAAGTCAAAGGCAATTCTCTCAACATGAATAAAAAGGTAGATGGTCTCAGAAAAAAAAAATAAAGCTATGAAGGGAGGGAAACAACCATTTTAGAGCTTAAAAATACAGTGAAATGTGAAGTAAGAACCACACTGGGTAGGCAGAGTGTGACAGATCAGGGTTGGCCCAACATAGGAGAGAGTGGATTTAAAGACGCCACAACAGAAACGACCGAATGTGATCAACGGGGAGAAAGATTGGGAGCATGAATACAGCCCACCATGAATACAGCCCGCCAGGCTCCTCCACTCCATCCAACCACATTGAAGTCACCAGGGCTCAGAAGCTGAGGAAGACACAACTCTCGAAAGAAAAAATACTTGAAAAAAAAAAGCCTAAAAATCTCCCAAATTTAGTGTAAGAGTCCAGAAATGGAATGAGCCCCAAATAGAAGAAAAATCCCAAAGAAGCCTGTGCCCAGGCATTTTATAACTTCTTAAAACTAAAGACAAAAAGAAAATCTTGAAAACCCCCAGAGGTGGGAAAACATCCAACTCACAATGGAAGAACGGTTGAGATACTTAAGGATTTTACAGTAGGAACCCGGGAGGCCAGAAGGAAAAGCGTAACACTTGTAAAGGTCGAAAGAAAAGAACTGACCTCTGAGAAGTCTGCGGCCAATGAAAACACACTGCGTTACAAATTATCCAATCCCAAGCGGCTGGTCTTAAACGTATGTACCAATAGCAATGTTGTGGTAGTTTCTTACTCCAACAAGCCTGTATGAAACCACACAACTCAGTTGTTATATTTCTAACCTATATATCTAGATCGGGCAGATCTATCACTATACCAATCTACTCCTCAGCGATGAGACCCCTCGCTACTTGTGACTTTTCTAGGCCACCTGGTTCTGCTCCATCTCCTCCTCCTCGTTCTTCTCTGTCTTCTTCTCCCTCTCCGAGACCGCCAGTCTCACCTTTCCCTTCCCCTGCCCAATCATCGGGTCTAGCCTTTGTTTGACCAGTCAGAATGGGGAGAAGGTTCAGGGAGATCACCCGAGTCCTGAGATCTACTCCTCCTCAGCGCAGCCCCTCTTGAGGAAGCAGGATTAACATCGAAATACAAACAGCACCAGGACAGCCCACCACAGAGCAGCACTAGGCGGGCTCTGCAGGTTCTGTATATGTATATATGTAGCAAGAATAAAGAAGACGACGTTAGGGGTTTGGGAGGAGTTGAGAAGGGTCAAGAGGGCAGCAATGATGTAAATACAGGACTCACTTATGCAACTCACAAGAAGAACATTTTAGAAAGGAACGAAAGTGGAGTAAAGCCATTCTCAGAACAAGGAAAATGAAAGGGATATGTAGTGGTGGACTTGATAAAAAAATAATTACAAAGGGCATCTCCAGAAAGGCGGAACATTATATAACATGGGAGCTCGGGCAAGAATAAAGGGACAACAGGCATGGCAAACCCTACATGTTGACAGAATTGGTGGTATTCAGATTTCAGCTACTCCTTGACCCAGTCCTAAGGGCACCCCAAGGGTGTGGGAGGTACTGTAGTCCTAAAAGTCATCGCTGTCAAGGAAGACAAGCATGGGAGACAATGTCAAGTCAAGTACCTCTGCTGCTCAAAGGTGCCCCGTCCCACCTTCCTATGGAGAATGACCTCGAGTGTCCTGTTTAAAACTGAAAACTCCCCCTGCTGGTCCCTGTCTTTGCTCTTGTTGTTATCCACAGAGCTCATCCACATCATCTTCCTCTATTTATCTGTGTATTTATAGCCTCTCATGAAGATGAAGATTTTACTCACTGCTCTCTGCCCAGCACAAGGTGTCATGTATTTTGGGTTGAGTAGATATCCAGTTGATTTAATAATGATCACAACTCATAGCTGTGGGCATTTAAATATGTCTTAGTGAACCAGAGTAACCGCTATCTCAAGTGTCGCACACCCTGGACATATTATTGACCCACAGAGCAGACACTTTATGCTTCAGCTGACTGTCTCCTCTTCTACTCACTGATGACACCTGGCCAATTTAGGGATATAATCATCCCCTCCTCATCTCTGACATATGAGTGGAGGGGGCTCTGCCTCACCTCCTGGCTCTAGTGCCAGATCTGGGGCTGGGTAGATCACGTAGACCAGCCATAGTTCTTCAGACTCTTGACTTGGAGCACCCACCCTCAAATGTACTCACTGTCACATGAGTGGGGGTGACGAGCATGTTGGTACACCAGGACAGATATGATATCCAGTGTGTCCTACATGTCACGTTTCTGCTACCAGTCACCTCCCAAACTGAGACCTTTGCTGTCCATACGCTCTCCATTACTTGGTTATGTGAGCCAGTGAAACTGCACTTGCTTAAGGTACGTGAGTTGGATTTCTGTCACAGCAAAGAGAGGCTCCTAAACTACTCTGGTAGCCAGTGACCCCTTGAGGCACAGAAGTGGCTAGGACCCACCTCTGAGGAGCTCTACCGTTCAGGCCCCACCGTTCAGGCCCCACCCTCAGGCTCCCCTAATGGCAGTAATGGCTGTTCTTAGCCCTGAGGTGGGAGAGTGGGCAGGCCCTACCACACAGGGGTAGGGGATCCACCAGTCCCTGAGCTTGCCCCAAGATGAAGCCTCTAATCCAAGGCCACCCTAGAAAGCTTCACTCCCCCAAGAAACCCTATATAAACTCTGTCTTCTGCCCAGATCTCTGATGCTTCTCACCCAAGCAGAGGCAGCCGCCTCCTGGCCTTTTCCTTCCTTCCCAGTAAATCTCTTGTGTGAGGTTTGTTGTGCATTGAGACTTTGTGATATTCCTTGGCTCTGAACTACCAGAATACCTTTCTACCCAGCTGTAACACCTACACAGTCACTTACCGGCTGATGGGGGAGGATTCTGGGAATTGTTGGGATTCAGGTGTGTTTGATCACACCTGGGAGGTAGTTTGTGTGACTTATAATGTGCTTCCCACTTGTCCTCTCACACTTACAGAATAATGTGGGTTTATGTGGTGTGCCCATTTCACGAGTAGCTCTAAGGTACTGTTTGATATCCTCAGGAATATGTAGTCTCATAAGCAGCAGACATAGACTAAATCTTTGGTTAAAGGAGAAGGCACTGAATGCCAGTCACAGCTTGTATCATGATGGTGAGAGATATTAGTCAATATTTAAGATTTTTACGTCAAATTATAAAATATTCTTGTCTTTTTAAAAAATGGACATAGTTGACACCATATCTAAATGAGGTTCACAATTTTGATTCAGTGGGTGAATTTAGTAAATTCCATTTAAAATCCTATAAGAAACCACCCGCCCCTGCGAGCCTTCTTTTACCCCTTGCAAGTTATAGGCAGCACTCATTTCAAAGCCATTGGCCCATTAGCCCCATGGTGAGCAATGCTCTTTGGTCTCCATTTGTAGGTCCTGGAAAATCTGGTTAGATCTTGAGACTTGAATAGTATTTGACAAATTGTGATGTGTGCTACCAAATATATCATAGCATATGCTACGTCTGCTCTCTTTGTATTATCATTAGGCTCAATAGTATTAGTCCGATCCATTGTTCCTTTTAATGATAGAGGTCACCATTGATAACCTTGCTTATCTGGAAACAAGATGGTGGCATCCACATCCTGTCTTTCCTCCTTCCTACATTAGCTAGGATTCTTCTATAAGGACCAAAAGGTAGATGATAGTTTGTCTTTTTTGTAGAGCAGCAGTGCTCAAAGGTGGTGGTGTGTATAGAAAGTGATCCAGTTGATAGCTTTAACTCAACCATGGGGTAATCTACTGATCAATGCTTACTGGGCTATTTGGAGGTATTAAAAATTAAGGAGGAGGAGCTAATCGTTGAGGATGCTTTTGAAGTGTCTATTTTCTCTCTGGCTCTTTTCTACTGCCTTCTGCTTCCTGGATGTCATAGGAAGCTTCTCTTCCCTTCGCAGCCCCACAGCCATGGCACTGAAACTTATAACCCTGAACTACTAGGTCCACCATGGAATGAGGGTTTGGGGAAGTAAGTTGTTTATCTGGGGTACAATAATAGAAAATCGGTGAACACCCCAAAATAAACGTTTGGCTCTTTCTGTTTATCTGCAAAGTTTCAGAATGAATGAGTTATTATTTAGCATACTTGAAGATGGCCAACCAGTAAAATAGTAATTGTTGTTGTCAATTTTTACATTTTAATATCTTGAATATTTTTCAAATCTTTAAAATTAATATTCATGGTGATGCTCAAATTGTTCTTTCAATTTGTCCTGGAAGCTTTTGAATGATCACCATGACCTTGGCCCTCTGGTGGGGATTGGCTCTAATGCTATGAACTAATCTGGCCCCCAAAACAGGGAATCTGCATGTCCAAATGCTAAAGGTCCTTGTCCCCAATTGGTTTTTGATCAATCAGTAAAAAGCCACGGTCAATGGCTGTGCAGGTAGACTGAAGCGGGACTTTTGGGTTTGCTGGACTAGGAAATGGAAGGACGGAAGGGAGAATCTCCTTATTTCAGAGGAAGATGGATGAGATTTAGTGCTGCAGAAGGAAAATCGTCTGAAAATTAGTTGAGAAAGAATGTGGCCCCCGGCAGGGCTGCCCAGAAGCGTCTTGGGCAGCAAAGACTAGAGAGCCACCCAGAAGGAGCCAGGGCAACAAAGATAAAATGAATTAGAGGGCGTTAACCCAGGATTACAGAAGGGAAGTGTGTGCTAGCTGCCGGGGTAGGATTAGAACTGTCCAGCCTTGAGCTAGCCAAGGCATGTTAAAATTAATTAATGCGCGAGTGCATGTGTGCGTTTCATTTGTGAATCCGGATAGCTCCTGGGTGGGTGGGTGTGCGACCCTGTAGTCAACCACCACCGCTATAGCCGCTTTTCAGGTTCATCTTGTACATTTCTTACACTGGACCTGAAAAAAGGTTTTTCTGTTGCTGTGAATCGCTATCACTGTAGCACACTATGACCTAGCAGTTTCAGAGGGTGAGTTCCTACCATGATCACCGTGATAGGAAGCAGGGTGGCAGGCAGGTGAGACTATGTTCTCGTTAGCAGTCAGGAGAGAGACAGGGTGGGGTGGGGGGGTTGGTTGGTTTGGCTCACCCCCAGTGACACACCTCCTCCAGCAAGACACCACCTCCTAACCCTTTCTAAAGAGCCCACCAAAGGTTTGCACCAAAGCTTCAAATATATGAGCCTAGGGGCCATTTCTCATTCAAACCATTACAGAGGCCATTCCACCAAGAACTAAGACCCTTTTAGTGAGAAATGATATTTAGGGACAACTACGTGAGCACTGGGAGCTTGTCAGTACCTGCCAGGTCACCCTCCTAGGATCCTTTCAGCAGACAGGCTGTACCCTCGTGCAGATTTAAAACCATATGCTTTTCCATAACTTCCCATTTGCTTTGCTTTTCTCTTAGTCTGAACATCTTGGGTTCTAAAGTGAATTAGTTGTTTGTTTTTACCTCTTACAGCTATGGTTTAAGATATGTCAAGAGCATTGTTAGCATTAGTACAGTTACTGAAACAACACCTTACTATTTGTAGACATTTTTCTTGTTAGGATAAATCTTACTTGGATTATATAATCAAATTACTGCTTTAAAAATCTCTCGAAGTGACCCTTTCTGTGTGGATTGCCATCTAAATCAATACACAGCTAGGCTTCACTCTTTTACTTACTTTGTGTTCTAGTAATGTGTACTACATTACTGACACCACCACACCACCACCCCAGTGTGCGCGTGCACGCGCGCGCGTACACACACAGCAGTTCCCTGTTAACAAAAGTGTCTACTCCTTTATTATTAGGAATATCACAGCATTAATAGTCTCGTGCACATGTTATTGCACACTCCTGGGTGTTCCTGTGGAATAGATTGTTACAAATGGGATAGGCTTCTCAAAAGGCAAACCCGTATGTAATGCTGATGGATATAAGTTATCGCTGAGTTTCTTCCCATAGAGGTTGGCCCATGCTGCATTTCCAATTGCAGTGTACTGACTGCCTACTTCACCCTCCCTAAACAGAGTGTGCTGTCGAATGTTTGGATTTTTGCTTACAAACAGTATCTCTGTTCATTACGTCGTTCTTATTATAGTCAATTTAAGGTTAATCCCCTATCACAGTCGCTGAGTCATTGTAGCAGTTCAATGATTATTCTTTGAATCCATGAAAGCACGAAGCAATATTTCAGGACAGCTAATCTGGCTGCAGAATACAGAAGAGTTTAGAATATGGAGGGATCAGAGGCAAGAAGCATTTAGGAATTTCAAGACACAAGCTAAAATCATAAGAAACATAACTGAGGAATTCCTGTTTATTTCTCCTCATGGTGTACATCTGGGATGGCGTGGGGGTGGAGGGCTACATTTAATCCCCACCAGTTCAGATTTTGCTCCCTCCCATGGTTATGTGTGAATTACACAAGGTCTGCTTGGTGGGGGTTGGGGTAGGGAGAGCGCTGGTAAGGAGTTCATGGTCACCATGTGCCCCTCCTCCCTGGTGGTCTCTGGCCTTGGAAGCAAGGACACAGGAGCTGTGTGTGGCCTGCTTTGATCTCAGTCCTTGCGCCATTGGCCCTTGGCTCATTCATGCCTCCCGGGGAACCTATGGAGACCTGGCTGTTCTCTGATCCCTGAGAGGCTACAGACGCTCTGGAGACTCTGAGAGGACAGGGTTTGATCCTCCACAACTCCGTGCAGCTATTTTTGCTCCTGAGATCCTGAGCTGGGCTGACTCTCCCTCCCGGAAAATGAGATGTTTTCTGTTTTCTGATGTCCTCAAAACCTCTCTAAGGCTCATGCCGGTTGTGGATAGAAGGTATTTTTCTTAGCAGTCCCCAAGTTTTCCAGCTGCTTCCACTTCTCAATTTAGGGGATATTTCTCTTCTGGGGAAGAAAAGCAAAGAGGAAGCTCTAAGCCCCCAGTCTTCACTCAACCCCATCTTGGCTTTGAACTAGAAGGTCATGAATCTCTCACATCCTTCCTTAAGGAATGGGATCCTGGGTTGCTTTGCTGGGATAAAACACTGATCAAAAGCAAAGTAAGGGAGGAAAGTGTTTAGCTTTAGTTCTAGGTTCTAAAGCTGAATGATCTTGGGTTGCTGTAATGAAATATACTAGTGCACGCCTTTAGACCCAGTACTCTGAGTTTGAGGCCAACATGATCCACAGAGTGAGTTCTAGGCCACCAGGACTACATAGTGAGACCCAGTCTCAAAAGCAACAACAAAAATGTGAAATATCAGGTCGCTTATAAAGAAAACAGATATATCGAGATCTCAGTTTGGAAACGAAAGTCCAACGCTGGGGTAGCACCATGTGTTTAGCCTCATGTGAGAGCCCCTCCTCCCCTCCCCCCACCTCTACCCTTTGGCTACATCACAACATGACAGAAAAGGAATTTCTGCATACAAAAAGACCACACATATGGGCTGAACTCACTTTATAACAACTTGCCCTGAAGAGAACTGGTGACTTGAGCCACCAACCTTACTTCCTTGCAAGTGTTTTCCAGAAGTCTCTAAAGCTTGAGGAGTCATCACTTCTTACCTCCCCACGGAAGAACAAACTAATACACCAAGGTTTGGGGATATCCAATCTCTAACATCCAGAGCACAAGCTACAAACATCCAAAAAGGGGAAGGGCATTGTCAAAACCAGGAGGCCCTGAGCAGGATTTGTCCCTCAGGCAAAGTACAGGAGGACTCTGAGGGTTAAGCCAGGGACCTCTGGGCCTGGCTTTCTACCTTCTCTCTTCTGTAGGAGACAGGTAACCCAGATGGGCCTTTGAACCCAGACTTTGAACCTCTGCCCCTGGGAAGGCTGGGCCCACCCCTGCCAGCTGCCTCTCCGATGTGATTTCAGGAGCTGGGTCCTATCTTTTGGGTCTGGTTTCAGGAACTGGACTCTGGCTGGTTTCCTTCAGTACCATGGCTGCCTGAGTGGTCAGTGCAGGCAACTGGCAAGGTGATTAGCTGTCAGGTTGAGAGATGGGGAGTGCAGGGATCTTAGCGGAGAGACAGTTAGGTGGCAAATAGATCCAGACAGCTCTGGGGGGAGTGGGCAGAATGAAGCATGAAGTAGCCTGGGCAGACCCGTCAGATCCGTGCTGAGAAGCAGCCCTCCTCAGAGCCCTCCTCTTCCCCGCAGCCTTAGAAGCACTGTAACACCCCATAGCTCTTGTCTCAGCTGGAGGAGACAGGCTGGGAGGTAAAGCCCTTTCCTCTAGGCCGGGGAACGTCTGCATTGCCTTCTGTGCGGTCCAGGAACTAACACAGGACATATATGTCTTTATCACACAGTAGTGTATACTCCCCTGGAGATGTGAATAATAAGCCAGTGTCCAAAACAGGAGCATTTATGTGGAAACCTTTCTCCTACAGGTGTAGATTCCACCCAGAGGAGGTGCAGCAGCTGGGCGTGCTTCCTGAGTGAAGCTCTCGCCTTGCCATAAAATTCGACACTAAGTAATACTTTACTGTAGCATTGGCCTGTGAGTGTGCGTATATTTAGGGATATCGGTGTGGGGATGGGGGTTCACATGCACATAAGTAGGTGTGTGTGTGCATGTGAGGCCCAAGGCTGATGTTAGGAACCACCTTTCATTTCTCTTCTACTTTACTCAGTGAGACACGGTCTGTCACTCAAACCCGGAGCTCACTAGTACGGACGCTTTCCCTATTAGCTTGCTCTAAGGAGCCACTGAGCCCCTTCCTTAGCTCAGTGTGATATATGCTTTAAAAACTGTGTGTGGATGCTTCGTCTGCATATATCTGAGCACAGCCGGGTGCCTGGTGCCCATGGAGGCCAGAAGCGGTCATTGGATCCCCTGGGCCTGGAGTTACAGCCAGCCAGGTGGGTGCTAGGACTCGAACCCTCATCCTCTGCAAAAGAAGCCAGTGTTCTTAACCACAGAGCCATCTCCCAGCCCCTTCGATGTAACACGATTTTTAAAACACCAAATGAGTGTGAAAAATAAGTAATGTGTAAAATAACAAAGTATTTAAATAAAAGCAGGCTCCAACTCACAGATAAGTTATTCACACGCCCTGGCCAGCCCTGCTGACTTACTTTAAATTAAACACTGGCTTCAATTTGGCCACCTACTAAGTGGGTGATGTTAGGTTAAGTGACTGAAATGCCTCGAGCCTTTATTACCTCATCTGTGAAATGGGAGCAATGACCAACCTCAAAAGATGTCATGAGGGTTAAATGGGGGACTGCCCAAATGCCTCTGGTTTCACACAAGCCTTTCGTCCTAAGCTTTATAGGAGCCACTGTGAACTAGCAATACTCTGTAGCACTGAGCCCAACTGTCTTAGCACAGCAGATGAAACGCAGAAGCCTGCTGAATACTCAGACTGCAAATGGGGCAGGAAGTGCTTTCAGGCCTAGTCACTGGTTGGTGATGCTGACACACATGAGGGATGTAAGAACCGGCAGTGTCATGGGAGAAGCCAATGTCACTAGGGGAGGCAGTGTCACTGGGGAGGCAATGTCACCAGGGGAGGCAATGTCACCAGGGGAGGCAGTGTCACCAGGGGAGGCAATGACACTGGGAGGCAGTGTCACCAGGGTAGGCAGTGTTACTGGGAGGCAGTGTCACCAGGCGAGGCAATGTCACTGGGCCAGGCACTGTCACTGGGAAGGCAGTGCTACTGGGAGGCAGTGTCACTGGAGAGGCAGTGTCACTGGGGGAGGCAGTATCATTGGGGAGGCAGTGTTACTGGGAGGCAGTGTCACTGGGGAGGCAGTGTCACTGGGAGGCAGTGTCATTGGGGGAGGCAGTGTCACGGGAAAAGCCAATGTCACCAGGGGAGACAGTGTCACTGGGGAGGCAATGTCACTGGGAGGCAGTGTCACTGGGAGGCAGTGTCACTGGGATGCAGTGTCATTGGGGGAGGCAGTGTCACTGGGAGGCAGTGTCACTGGGATGCAGTGTCATTGGGGGAGGCAGTGTCACTGGGGAGGCAGTGTCACCAGGGGCTGGGATTGCAGATGTCTGGAACCCTGGGCCAGTCTGTGGGTATGCAAAGGCCATAGAATCCAACACCTACAGTAACCTAAAGGGTGTGTGCCCAGTGCACACTGGACAGACACGTGTGTTCTTGTGTATCATACTTTTACAAGTCTACAAGGGACAGGCGAAGACTATGGAGAGTTGGTAAATGAACAATGTATTTACCAAGGGAATTTCACACATGAGGAAATCCGAAGGACCAATTATCCATGGAGCCATGTGCTGTAGGGAACAGGTCAGGCACTGCTGTGCACTCAAATGCTAAATACTGGCCCCCAAAGCATGTTTGCCCCCCGATGAGGAGATCTTCATGTACACCTTGCCCCCAAGTTAATTGGTCAATAAAAGGCTAACGCCTGTGTTGAGCTGTAGATACCTGGCTGGGAGGTGCGGTGGGGGTCTCAGGTGAAGAGAGAGAGAGAAAAGAATGGACCCTGGAGAGGAGGAAGCTGCATGAGAGGAGATGGACGACGACCGTGTGGCCAGGAGAAACATCAGGAACCAAGGGACGTGGCTGGGGTGTAAGTTAGAACAGCTCCAAAGCCTACCCAATCTAGGCTTACAGCTCGTAAAAACAAAAAACAAAACAAAATCAAACAAAAACAAACCTGGAATTGTATGTTTTTTATATGCGCTAGCTAGAATTTTTAATCTGTTCTACAATGTTCAACTGGAGCAAGAGTCAAGGAGTCTAAAATATTTAGGTAAAAATCGTAACTTTTAAAAATCGCAATTCCTAATCATAGGTCAGTGGAAGCAGCCTCATACACTTGCTAGAAGGGGAGGAAAGGGATTTCCTGGGGGGTGACCTGAGGGAAAGGCCTTAAAACCCTGCCAGCTCTTTTACTCGGTGATGGTCCTCCTTGAAATAACGTCTATGGTAAACTAACAATAGGTCTGGTGGACAAATCTGTTAGGTGCAGCTAGGAATTGCACAATAGGATGTGACCCGACTCGCCTGTCCTGGAGGAGGGCTTTCTAAGCCTGGCTGGGTGACAAGGTCGTGAAGTGTGTCTTCTGCCTTCCTTTTTAAACGTTTATTTGCTGTGTACAGGTAAGTGCCCACCTGGGTTCATGCGGACCACATACCTGCAGGGACCTGTGGAGGCTAGAGGACACTCCATCCCCTGGAGCTGGAGTTCCAGACGGTTGTGAGCCGCCTGGGTGCTGGGGAGCAAACCCCACCTCTGGAAGAGCAGCTCTCAACCACTGAGCAGCTCCCTTGGCCTTCTGCTCCCGCTTAAAACCTCTTGAGATCTTTTATAACCAAATTGTAAGAGTACACATTATCTCTTGTGGTAGATACCGTGTCTCAGAACACATCTTAAAAACTTACTCTTCTCTTATCGATGAGTAGTTCCACGTTTTCTCAGTCGCTGGTAACCACTACTGCATTTCTTTTACTTCATGAACTTGACTCTTTGGCATTCTGAATACAAGTGGATTTTTGCAGTGTTATCTTTCAGATATGGGCTTCTTTTTTCACTTAGCAGAATATTCTCAGTGTCACATATTAACGTTTCTTTCATGCGTGTGCCTGTGCGTGTGTGTACACGTGTGTGTACATGTGTGTGTGTGTGTGTACAGGTGTGTGTGTACAAGTGTGCTCATGCACCTCTGAAAGCCAAAGGTCCCTGACACCAGTGTCTTCCTCTACTCCTCTCCACTTCGTTTTGTGAGGCAGGCTCTCTCCCTGGTCCCAGAGCTTGCCGAGTATCCAGACACTGCAGCTCTAGGAGCCATCTGTCGTTCCTCACTCCCCTGAGTGCTGATGTCACCTGACCAGTGTTTATGAAGGTTCTGGGATGCGAACAGGGGCCATCAGGCCATCACAGCAAGCGCTCTGCCGCGGAGCCACCTCTCCAGCCCAAGTTCTGTCTTTTAAAATCCTGAGTGGCACAATGCCATGTGTATATGTCGCACTGTGCTTTCTTTATTCACTTATCTGCTTACAGTTCGGAGTCTAGAGAACTGCGAACAGCGCTGTGATGCTCACTCTATCTCCTCTAGATCCTGGTTTTAGTGCTTTTGGATAAATATCTTGAAACAATACTGCTGGTCATGGGGCTTTTCTGTCTTGTGCTTTTTGCTTCTCTGTATAGTCCTAGAACATATTGCCTTTTACAATAATTCTGTTTGAGGAATGACAGAACTTGAGGGTCTGGTTATCTGGGGGAGCAGCACAGTGTGTGTGAGCCTGCACCTGTAACTTTCAGAGCTGTGAGGTCCAGCTCTCTTGTCCTGGGGCACTGGAAGAAGGAATTTGCTGCACATTGTTGCAAAACAGAGTGGTCAGGGCGGTGTGGGAAGAACTTGGGAGGCCTGGTGCACATTTTTGCAGCATATGGGCTGGCTTAGAATAACAATGAAGAACAAAGTTTTTGAGCTGAATGATTGCATCATCAAATACCACAGAGCCTAAGAGGAAATCTCTTAGAAGTCGCTTAAAGCTTATTGTTCTGTGAAGGTCATAGAATGTTGTGTGCCTTAGCAGAGCACTTAGGAAAGTTATACAAGCGACTCACCACATGGCTTGAAGAATACCAAATTGATATTTGAGTTTACTTGATTTTCACACAAGTTATTTTCCCCTATTGAGCATGGTTTGTTGCTGTTGTTTTTTGTTTTGTTTGTTTGGTTTGGTTTGGTTTGGTTTGGTTTGGTTTGGTTTTAGCAGAGAATCCAGACCCTCCAATGATCTCTAATGATTCTGCAGACCTCTCTCTAGTCCTGAGTGACCTGACTTATTCATACTAAACATCTCTCAACATCCTAAGTAAGCAAGGTAGGAAACAGACAGCGGACACGGTGTTGGGATTCACACTCTTAGACCATTGATACCTTCAGCAGCCATAGCTTGGAACCTCTAGTCCAATAATTGTTTCCCAAATGCCCTGCATCATTGGGTTGCCTAAGGCCAGTGGGAATCTGGGAGGCCAAAGCCCTTCTAGTAGAGAGGTTCCTCATTTCCTCATCCCCACCCTCAGCAGAACTGAGGATTGAACTCAGAGCTGTTTGCAGCTTAGGCAAACACTCCACCACTGAACCACATCTTAAGGAAATATGGAGAGCTGCTCTGTATAGTCTGGATGGTTATATGTATGTGCTGTTCATTCTGTGGGTTTTCCTTGCTAGTCCCCCCAATACTAAATAGGGTGGTGGTGTTGTAAAAATATAAAATAAAAAGAGTATTGTTGGTCTTTTACCCCGCTAGGTCCACACCACGGTGTCCCAAGATATCTGCTGGATATCTTGGCGGAAACACATCCCAGCCCCACACTTTCCTACACTCAAACCCTCACATAAAAGAACACACAACACAATAACCTTAGATCCAATTGATAAGATATAATTGCCCACTTAAACATACAAAGCCCGGTACCATCCATCCCTTAGGAACATTGATAACAACCTGTAAATACACAGAGCAGAATCTTAACATCACCTGCCATGGCTTCTCACCCTCTCCTCTTTCGGTCTCTCCTTTCTGTCTCTCCTTTCTATTCTAGTCTCCTCCTCTTCCTTCAGACTTCTCTCCCGCCCATCCTTCCTTCTCCTCCAATGACCAGCCTCCTTCTATCCTGTACCTGCCCCTCACCTGTACTTTACAAATTCAATGGGGAGGTTCTGCTGAAGTCACCTGATTCCTGAGTATGGGACTAGGCAGCTGTCCTGGGGCAGTGGAATTAGCATCAAAATACAGATAACTTCAGGGCAAACCACAATAGGGCAGAGAATGAAATGGGGCCCTGAACTCAGTAATTATGATAATTAGGACAAGGAGGTTGGGAAGGAAGTGCTGACAGAGACAAGTTTCACTTCGACAGCTGCCGATTATTGACACATGCTTGCATGATGTCTTAGACAGTAAATGCTTTGGCCACATTCCCTCAGACCGTTCTCACAGCTGCAATGCTATCTTCATGCCCCGCCTAGGGTTACAGAAACCAAGGAAATATAAGTAACTGTCATAAGTCATACAGCCAGTGAGTAGAATAGTTAAAATATGAACCCAGATCCATGTGAGTCTGAGCGCCAGGCTCTTGATCCCCTAATGAAACACACCAGAGAAACAGTCTAGGAAGAGGGGCAAGCAGAGACTGCTCCAGCAGACAGAAAGGTTACAAAGTAACACGTTTGTAACCTGTCAAAGAGCCAGGTGCCAGAGGCCCTTGCCCTTGTGCCAGGCTGTGGAAGGAGGTAGCATGCCCTCAGAATGTTTAGGGTGTGTGTGCACTTTAGCTGGATGTGACTGGGGGCCCTGGGCTCTGCTCCTAAGCGCTGCCACCTCTTGCTGTCTCAACACATTCTCCACTTCTCCTAGGCTGCCTTTCTAGAGCCAGTGATGCTACAAGAACTCTGCTTCTGCTCCTTGCCTCTCCTCCTGATCCAAAGGAACCATGACTTGATAATGCTTAGCCAGGGAACAGCCTTCTGAGGAAGTCGCCCAGGTTCCTGGCGAGTGTTACCCTAGTCCCACTTCCATGCTTCTGCATCAACACATATCCTGCAAGGGGCAGGAGAGAATCCAGGTAACACTGACCCATGTTTGCTCTGCAAAGCTTTATATGTGGGGAGGGGCTGAGGCTGGGGGATATCTGGAGGCCTAAGCTTGCATTGATTCCAAACCTAGTACAGACAAAGAAACTCTTGGAGCAGTGGGGTTGGGTACTGCGGACTTTCAGTAGCTCATGAGAGGAAGAGTTGCAAATTATCACAGCTCACGGCTGTTGGGTTAACTACATGTGGGATACTTTTAAACCAGACTTTACCTTTTAACTTTTGTTTCATTTTCAAAGAATAAATTTTAGTGTAATTATGAAAATTAATAATATATTCACTAATATTTTACTAGATATTTACAACTAAAATTATTCAATGATTCAATTCAAAAGAAAGGTTTTAACATTTGGGGCTTTACGGTATGTGGTCGGTAATCTTCATTGTCTATTTGGCTGAATTTAGGAATTGTCTAGACGACATTTGGCATTTCTGTGAGGATGTTTTCAGGAGAGATGACTAAGGGAGGAAGTGCTACCACTCCATAGACTGGGGTCCCATCCTGAATAAAGGTGGGGAATAAAAGAAACCAACTGAGTACCAGTATTCTCTTGGTGCTGCCTGACAGGACGTGATGTGACCAGCCGCCTCACATGTCCGCAGGAGCTTCCTCACTATGATGATACCATAAAACTATGAGCCCAAATAAACTCTCAACTGTTTGCTTGTTTTTTGAGACAGGGTTTCTCTGCATAGCCCCAGCTGCCCTGGAACTCGCTCTGTAGACCAGGCTGGCCTCAAACTCAGAGATCCATCTTCTTCTGCCTCCCAAGTGCTGGGACTAAAGGCATACACCACCACTGCCTGTCTTAACTCCGTCTACCTTAAGTTGCTTTTTAGGAAGGTATCAGAAATTAGGAAAAGTATCTAATGCATGGCATATAGAAATAATATGTTGAACATTTCTATTTTCTATAATTTTAAATGAGATCCCATGATTGAAGTGTCTAGCACATTGAATATAATGGTCTCATTTCATCTTTATCATTAGGCTCCCTGAAGTGGGGGACTTTACAGCATGAGTTATAGCATGAGCGTCTCCCAGAGGGGAGACTCGTGGACAGCGTCTGTGGACCTTCCCAGCAGATGGTTTATGGCTCGGCTCTGGATCATGTAGCTCCAAGAGTCTTCTGCATTCATTCTCTGGGACTGCTTCAGCTGTGTACTACAAACAAAAAAAAAAAATTAATCTCATAGTCCTAGAGATCAAAGTTCCAAGGCAGCTGTAGGCAACTGCAGTAGTACTCCAGTAATTCTGGGTCAATCTCTCCTTGCTGCCCCTTAGGTTTCAGATGGCAGCCGTCATCTTTGGTACCTGTAGCTTACAGCTGTATCACCCCAGGCTCGGTCTCTGTTTCCTTGTGTGAATGCTTGTGTCCACATTCTCTTCATCGTGTAGGATGCTAGTCATATTGGGCTGGGACCCACGCTCAGTGTGACCTCATTTGAACTCAAGGACTTCTGCAAAGCCTTCGCTTCACTACCAGACTGCTTTGCATAGGTCCTGGCAATTAAAACCTTTGCCACATGTTTCAGGAGAACACAATTCAACCCATTGTGACCTAAGATTTACCTCACATAGCCTCAAAGCCCTCAATTCAGCCAACAGAAAGTTTTGGCAGTGGCCCTTGAACAAGTTAAAAAACAAAAGCAGGAGAGCTCTGAAGTTCTGTTCTCCTGCAGGCGTGGGGACCACTCCTCACTGGTGACTCACCAGTTCTGGAAACATCTGAGCAGTGCTTTTGCTGAGATGAGTCGGATGTTTGGGGAAAGCCTTAGAATAATTAATATTCCTGCCTGCTAGCGTCTCTCTGCTGTCTTGTCCTTGCCCTGATTCTTATGACCCTTGTGGTCTGGCAGCTTTGAGAGAAAAGTGAATTTACAAGCGAAACCCAGCTCAATTACTCACAAACTACCCAACCTCAGAAGTGTTATTTCAAACCGTTGGGAAGCTCATTCTGCCTTGCTGCGAGATGGAACCATTATGTGTGAGACTGAAATGAACCCGTCAACAGAGAGCACAGATCAGCAATATTCAGTCTGTGACTCTTTCCTCCCCCCCCATCCTCACGGCAGAGGGGGCAAAGGGATGGATATAGCAGTTCTGGCTTCACCAGTTTAAGGCTTTATTGATCCCTGGTGTACCCAGCTTTGTGTTGCACTGAATAATAAGATTAATTCTCATTCTGTAGGTTCACATCTCCATATAAAACTATAGTAAGGGTTTTTCCCCCCCACCAACCTCCTTTGGGCTCATGAACTTCCTGAGAACCTTCAAGGTCTGGTGGCCTTCAAGGCTGTGCCTCTGAGTGTACAGAGACCTCTCGGTGTTTGTTCTATGCAGTGCCTGTGCAGTCCTAACTCTTTTCCGGTTTTTCTACAGCCTTAGCCGCTCCATTCCACGGTGAGGGAGCTGAAGAAAAGTCACGAAGAAAACATTGATGGATTCCAAGTGGCTTGTTCGTGTCCTTCTAGTAGATTCCATCTCACAATGTTTAGATGAAGACACTAGCAGGACAAAGTCACTCGAAAGCCTGCCATGGGGAACTGCTTCCAAGAACAGGCAGTAATGTCAGCATAGTTTGAGGTGGCGTGAACTAGAGTAGTTCTCAAGCACGGATTGTAGTAGTGAGTTTTTGTTACACAGCTTTGTGCTCCTGGTGGGTAAAATGCATGCACCAGGCCAGGAGCTATCACACATACACACACACACACACACTCACCACATACACACATATACACATACTCATTACACATACAAACTCACATACCACACACACACACCTTCACGACACACACATACACACACACACTTACCACATACCCACATACACACACACACCACACACACACACACACACACACACACACACACCACATACACACAGGTTAATTTTAAATTGCCTTGGCCACCTCAAAGTCTGGGCACTACTAAACCTTCCCTGCTACCTCAGGCCCAGTTGGGGAAGTGGCCAGTGGCCTCTCACCCAAAATCTCCCATGGCTGGTTGGCTTTCTTTCCTAAAGCCTCTGTGTCCCATCCTTCTCCCCTGAGTCATGGTGATTCTCTGTCTCCTCTGTCCTTCGTCCTAGCTTGTACACTTCTAAGGGTCCATCCCCATCTCCCTTTTCCCAATCATTGGCTGCTGGCATCTTTCTTTATTGATCAATCAAAAGCCAACTGGGGATAAGAACCTTTAGCATTTGGACAGGCAGATTCCTAATTGAATCAAAGCCTTAAAACCAATCTCCAACAATGGACATTCTAGTGCTCCCTTTTTCTCCATGTCCGCTCACACTCTGGCTTGTATGTATCTGACAAATGTTTTGAGTTGATAACTTTACCCACTGAGTTCCTATCCAATTCTCTTATGCAAATTTCATTTTATTGAGGAGGAAAATGAACCATTTCTAGTTAAGATGCAGAACCATTATATAAAGCTCAAAACTTGGGGTGGGGCAGTGTTCTCTAAACATGCGTGTGCACATGCATGCACACATACAATCAAAGTGAGGGTTGGGAAGTTAAAGGAATCAGAGAATGGTTTGACAGAATCCTCTAGTTCTTAAGAATGGAGTGTCAGGCTCCCCAAAATGTCAGTTTTACAGACAATCTGGCCTAAACCAGGCCAGATTCTTACCAGATAAACAGAAACCTAAATTCAGTATTCCTCAGAAACCTCATAATTTGTATTTGTCAGGAAAGTCACTACTTCTCTTCTCCGCTCCCAACAGTCAACTGATAGGGACAAATTGCATCTAGTTCCCAATTAACCTGCACAACTCACATCAGCTCAGACACCCCACCCTGCTGACCATCATATACACTGCTTGTTCTCCCACTAGGCTCTCGCTCTTTACTCTCTGAGGTAACTCGTGGTGGTTTCTCTCCCAGTAAACTGTCTTTTCTAATCACAAGGTGGTCTAGTTGGGCTGTTTCACTGACCCTCATTTACATTTGGTACCCAAACCTGGGAGAGACACTTGAACCTCCAAAATCCTTTCTATAACCAAGCCAAACTGCTGACTTGGCTCTCCCAGGCATGGATCATTTGCCTTTGCTGGCTTTTCCTACCTACTGTATTAGTTCCAAATTCAGAGCGCATGTCTTTGGTTACTTCTTTTTACATTTTATTTCTATTCTTTTCTCCACACCTACTAAGTGCCTTCTCTCTCTCTCTCTCTCTTTCTCTCTCTCTCTCTCTCTCTCTCTCTCTCTCTCTCTCTCTCTCTCTCCTTCTCTCCCTCTCTCCCTCTCTCCTTCCCTCCCTCTCCCTCTGGTTCAACAGAAGTCATCCTGGTATACCAAGGATCCTCCCAAGTCCTTTTGGACACCTCATTTACATGGACAGGATGCCTATCCACTGTGATTCTAGTTATCTCTCTGACAAGCCTTGGTCCTCTGAGGATGCCCTTGAATTGAGACTCTGTCTTACTACACTACATTGCTCTGCCTGTGTCTCCATGTATCCTTATGATAGGAATAGAGTTCCATAGTCTCTATTTCATCGCACTCAGATATGAGGTTAGTACTCTTGTTCTGGTGGGACCCCTTTTCACAGGCCCTGCTCCCTGGACTTAGAAAGAAAAGAATCGTTCCTACGTCTCCTACATCCCCTTGCTGGTCCCAGTGAAGTCTTTACTGCTGCCCTTTCTTCAATCTCCTCCCCCTCTAACTAACCACAGGGTCTTCTCATTCAAAATTAGACTCTTCACCTCCTCTTCCCCTCCCTTCTCAAATCTCTTTCCCTTCTCAGACTCAAGGATACATTAAGCCTCCTGTAGGGTGGTAAATTTTGGCAAACTGAAGGAGGTCACCCAGAGGCCAGATGAGAATCCTGCTGAGTTCACTGCCTGACTCACAGAGGCCCCCTCCTTCAGCACACCAAGCTAGAGCCTAATTCTCAAGAGGGCATGATTGTCCTCAGCTCTTACTTTCTCTCCCAGCCAGACCCTGTTATTAGAAGAAAACTTAAATAATGCATGATGGGCCTCAGACCTCTCAGAGAGAGCAGCTGGATACGGTGTTTAAGGTGTTTAATGGGAAGGGGATAGGAAAGAATGACAAGGCTTCCTGTGATAGACAGAAGTGCCAACGCCTGACAGTAGCCCTAAGGCCACCTCCAGAGAAAATGGGGCACCAGCAGACTCCATGTAAGACATGCTTCAGGCATAAACACTGGTCACTGGGTGAAGAACTGCCCTGGACTTTGGCTGTCACCAGGACCCTGCCCAAACGTGGACAGGCAGGATGCTGTAGCGTTGATTACCCTTCTGTTTCTTGCCAAGGTAGGTCAGTCCCCCACATTCCTCCTCCGTGGGAAAATCTCTTGGAGTTTCTGGGCCTAATGGTCAAAAACATGCTTCCCTGGGACCCCAGCTCCCAATAAGACCATTGAGATTACCACAGAAAACCCCAGGGTACTGTTCAGCAGCAACCTGGTTAGTTTCTGCCACTTTTAACTGATATGGTGGCTGTTTGGTTCATACTTCCTGCTCACTCCAGTAAAACCTACCTTTCTCAACTCTCTGTGATAGATGTTGACAGCTGGCCTCACCAGCCCAGGATTACAGGCCCTCTCCTCTGTTCAATCAGGACCACCAGGTTACCCACTTCTTCCTCATTATGCCTAGCTGCCCAACCCCATTGCTGGGCAGGGATGTCCTGGCTAAACTATGCTTTTCCTTTTCCATTTATTTTTAATCCAACTCCTTCCAGAAATTGCCTTCTCATTTTAGTCTCCGAAGAGTTTCCTTGACCCAGGCCTATCCTCATCCATATAGTCTAGCACCTGCTGCTGAAGCAACAAGCAGACTCCAGTCAGCTCATCCTAGGAGCTGCCTAGTCAGTCCATCCACAGCGCAAAGTTCTCTTTTTACCTCAAAAACCTTTCTGGCCTTACCAAAATTTTGGGTGCACAGGACAGACATGTTGCTTGTTGGTGATACAAATTTGAGATTATTCAAGGAAAGTTTAAATTATCTGAGTCTCTTAAAAGCTTCAAACTAAGGTTCTATTATCTACCAGTCTATATTGGTTTAAAAAAAAAGTCAGTGGAACTTCCCAGCAGGATCACAAACTTTGTCACAAGAATGTAAAGAACATAAGGAAGGAAAGAGAGAGAGAGAGAGAGAGAGAGAGAGAGAGACAGAGAGACAGAGAGAGAGACACAGAGAGAGAGACAGAGAGAGAGAGAGAGAGAGAGAGACAGAGACAGAAACAGAGAGACAGAGAGGGGGAGGGAGAGAGGGAGAGGGAGAGAAAGATGGAGAGGGAGAGGGAGAGAAAGAAAGTTTAGTTCTTGGGTAAGATACATTTGATCTTCTTCCACTAACAGACAAAAACCTATGAAAAACTTCAAGGGACATTGTTAATCTACAACAAGCCATAAAAAAAGACACTAAGGAGATTGTTACTATCTTGTTTCATTCATTGACTTATAAAAATACAAATTCTGATCAGCCCTGTAAGTGTTTCAAGTGTAAAAGTCAGGCATTGGCTTTTCCTAGAGCTAACAGGCTTGCTACTGAGACAGATAACTCACAAACAGGTTTCAGTAAAAAAAAAAAAAAAAAAAAAAAAAAAAAGTCTAAGGAACCATGCTCTACTGACTTCAAGATGCTAGTTACTATTCTTTAAGTCCTAAGGTTGATTCAAAATAGCTTTCTTCTGCAATGACCATGCTCAGGAACTGAGCACCTATGCCACATGGGGTTAAAAAAACAAAAACGATAAAAAACAGAAAGCAAGAAAATCACATGAATGCAAAAATGAAAAAAATTTTAGTGAAAAGAGATTTATGTATGGGAGTTAAAGCAGATGAATATGATATTGTGGGGGGAAAGATAAAAGGTTTATGCAAGTCATAATGAAGTTTGAAATAATGGGCTGTTTCCAGATGAAAAGGCAAGTGAAAGGTTTTTGCAAGTCATGAAGGTCTGAGGACATGATTTAAGTCCATGAAAAATGAGACTTAAAGATGAGGCCAGGGGGCGGTGGCATTCACCTTTAGCCTCAGCACTCAGGGGGCAGAGGCAGGTGGATCTCTGTGAGTTCAAGGCCAGCCTGGTCTATAGAGTGAGTTCCAGGACAGGCAGAGGGAGAAGGTGAGGGAGAGAAAGAGGGGGAGGGGAAGGGGGAGAGGGAAAGGAAGATGATAATTTGGCATTAAAGTTTCAACATTCAAAATTTAACACATCAATGTTAAGTCTCTAAATCAATAGAGTTGTCATGACTGATTCACCTACTTTTGGTAGCAGTTATAAACACTGGCTACTAAAACTTTAAAAATAATTAAATTTATCATAGTCACAGGCTCAAAATGGTTTAAATTTTCTTCAGTCACTTTAAACTTACTCATTTTTATGTTGATAGCTTTTCAGGGTCTATTACATTGTGTCTCTGAAATATGAGTCTGCTCGAGCTGTTTGCAGATACTTTATTTGTTTAACTTACTGTAACTTTTTTATTGAAAATAGGTTTTTGTGGCAGGTGTGGTGGCTCATACATTTATGCACTTGGGAGGCAGAGGGCCTCTGTGAGTTCCAGGACAGTCAGCTACAGCAGTAAGGCACATTTGTTTTTCACATGACATATCCTGATTATAGTTCCCTGTCCCTTAACTCCTCCCATATCCTCCCACCAACCTAAATCTATATCTGGCCTTGCCTTCTCTCATTAGAACACAGACACCTAAAAAAAATCAATAACATAATATGCAATGAAAACATATGAACAAACAACAAATAGCCAAGGAAAAGGCACAAGAAGCACAGATAGAAGCAGAGACACACAGATAGGTAAGCACAGAAACCCCATTGAAACCTAAAATCGGAAACCATAATATAGACAAAATAAATAAATAAATAAATAAATAAATAAATCTTTAAGAAAAGAAAGAAGAAAAATGCCCAGAAAAAGCAAAAGCATTGTGAGACAGAAGAAGAAGAAGAAGAAGAAGAAGAAGAAGAAGAAGAAGAAGAAGAAGAAGAAGAAGAAGAGGAAGAGGAAGAGGAAGAGGAAGAGGAAGAGGAAGAGGAAGAGGAAGAAGAGGAGGAGGAGGAGTAGGAGGAGGAGGAGGAGGAAGAAGAGGAAGAGGAAGAGGAAGAAAAAGCTCTCCAAAAATGAGTGTTGACATCTACTGATGGGCACAGGGCCCCCTTTCTTTTCTTTTTTCCATTTAATTGGATTTTTAAATTTACATTTCAAATGTTATTCCCTTTCCCAGTTTCCTGTCCATAAGTTCCATATCCCATCCCCCCTCCCTATTCTTCTATGAGGGTGTTCCCCCTTCCCAACCAGCCCCCCTTCCCACTCTGAAATTCCCTTATACTGGGGGGGTTCAGCCTTGGCAGGACCAAGGGCTTCTCCTAATAGTGCCCAGCAAGTCCATCCTCTGCTACATAAGCAGCATGTACTCTGTCCATGTGTACACTTTGGGTACTGGTTTAGTCCCTGGGAGCTCTGGTTGGTTGGTATTGTTGTTCTTATGGGGTTGCAAGCCCTTTCGGCTGCTTCAATCCTTTCCCTAACTCCTCTACTGGGGACCCCATTCTCAGTTCAATGGTTGGCTGATAGCATTCGCCTCTGTATTTGTCATGCTCAGGCAGAGCCTCTCAGGAGATAGCTGTATCAGGCTCCTGTCAGCAAGTACTTCTTGGCTTCATCAATATTGTCTAGGTTTGGTGGCTGTATATATACTGGAACCACAGATGGGGCAGTCTCTGGATGGCCATTCCTTCAGTCTCTGCTCCAAACTTTGTCTCCATATCTTCTCCTATGAATATTTTTGTTCCCCCTTTTAAGAAGGACTGAAGCATGGGCACTTTAGCCGTCCTTCTTCTTGAGCTTCATGTGGTCTGTGAGTTTTATTTTGGGTAATTCGAGCTTTTGAACCAATATCCACTTATCAGTGAATGAATACCATATGTGGTTTTTTTTTTTTTTGTGATTGGGTTATATCACTCAGGATAGCATTTTCTAGTTCCATCCATTTGCCTATGAATTTCATGAAGTCATTGTCTTTGATAGCTGAGTAGTACTCCATTGTGTAGATGTACCACATTTTCTGTATCCATTCCTCTGTTGAAGGGCATCTGGGTTCTTTCCAGCTTCTGGCTATTATAAATAAGGCTGCTATGAATATAATGAAGCATGTGTCCTTGTTATATGTTGGAGCATCATTTGGGTATATGCCCAGGAGTTCTATGGTTGGGTCCTCAGGTAGTGCAATGTCCGATTTTCTGAGGAACCACCAGACTGATTTCCAGAGTGGTTGTCCCAGCTTGAAATTTCCTCCAACAATAGAGGAGTGTTCCTCTTTCTCCACATTCTCACCAGCATCTGCTGTCACCTGAGTTTTTATCTTAGCCATTCTGACTAATGTGAGGTAGAATCTCAGGGTTGTTTTGATTTGCATTTCCCTGATGACTAAGGATGTTAAACATTTCTTTAGCTACTTCTCAACCATTTGATATTCCTCAGTTGACTATTCTTTGTTTAGCTCTGTACCCCATTTTCAATAGGGTTATTTGGCTCTCTGGAGTCTAACTTCATGAGTTCTTTGTATATTTTGGATATTAGCCCTCTATCAGATGTAGGATTGGTAAAGATCTTTTTCCAATCTGTTGGTTGCCATTTTGTCCTAATGACAATGTCCTTTGCCTTATAGAAGCTTTGCAATTTTATGAGGTTCCATTTGTCTATTGTTGATCTTACAGCAAAAGCCATTGGTGTTCTTCTGTTCAGGAAATTTTCCCCAGTGCCCATGTGTTCGGGGCTCTTCCCCACTTTTTCTTCTATTAGTTTCAGTGTATCTGGTTTGGTGTGGAGGTCCTTGATCCACTTGGACTTAAGCTTCATACAGGATGATAAGAGTGGATTGATTTGCATTCTTCTACATGCTGACCTCCAGTCAAACCAGCACCATTTGTTGAAAATGCTATCTTTTTTTTCTATTGGATGGTTTTAGCTCCTTTGTCAAAGATCAAGTGACCATAGGTGTGTGGGTTCATTTCTGGGCCTTCAATTCTATTCCACTCATCTACTTGCCTGTCTCTGTACCAATACCATACAGTTTTTATCACTAGTGCTCTGTAATACTGCTTGAGGTCAGGGATGGTGATTCCCCTGGAAGTTCTTTTATGATTGAGGATAGTTTTCAATATCCTGAGTTTTTGTTATTCCAAATGAATTTGTAAATTTCTCTTTTTAAGTCTGTGAAGAATTGAGTTGGAATTTTGATGGGGACTGCATTGAATCTGTAGGTTGCTTTTGGTAAAATGGCCACTTTTACTATATTAATCCTGCCAATCTATGAGCATGGGAGATCTTTCCATCTTCTGAGATCTTCTTCAGTATCTTTCTTCAGAGACTTGACGTTCTTGTCATACAGATCTTTCACTTGCTTGGTTAGAGTCAAATTGAGGTATTTTATATTATTTGTGACTATTATGAAGAATGTTGTTTCCCTAATTTCTTTCTCAGCCTGTTTATCCTTTGAGCAGAAGAAGGCTACTGATTTATTTGAGTTAATTTTGTACCCAGCCACTTTGCTGAAGTTGTTTATCAGGTTTAGGAGTTCTCTGGTGGAATTTTTAGGGTCACTTATGTATACTATCATATCATCTGCAAATAGTGATATTTTGACTTCTTCCTTTCCAATTTGTATCCCTTTGACCTCCTTTTGTTGTCTGATTGCTCTGGCTAGGAATAAGTCCCTGATTTTAGTGGGGTTGCTTCAAGTTTCTCTCCATTTAGTTTGATGTTAGCTACTGATTTGATGTATATGGCTTTTACTATGTTTAGGTGTGGGCCTTGAATTCCCGATCTTTCCAAGACTTTTATCATGAAGGGGTGTTGAATTTTGTCAAATGCTTTCCAGCATCTAATGAGATGATCATGTGGTTTTTTTCTTTGAGTTTGTCTAAATAGTGGATTACGTTGATGGATTTTCATTTATTGAACCACATGGCTAACTCAGCCTGCTTTCTTATAGAACCAAGGCCACCAGTCCAGGGATGACAGCACCCTCAATGAGCTGGGCCCTCCCCATCATCACTAAGTAAGAAAATGCCCTTATAGGCTTGCCTACAGCCTGATCTTATGGAGGTATTTTCTTAATAGAGGTTCTGTCCTTTTAGATGACTTTAGTTTGTGTCAAGTTGACATAAATCTAGCGAGCACAATATCTATTGTTTAAATGGACCTCGTCATTCCCATTCATCTATTGATGGACATCTAATCTGTTTCTAATTTCTGACTATTATGAATAAACACAGTTCATCAAGCGTGCGGTTGGTAGGATGAAGCAGCCCTTGGGTATATGCCCAAGAGTAGTGTAGCTGGACTTGAGGTAGAATGATTCTCTTCCTGAAGAGTCACCACATTGATTTCCACAGTAGGCGTATGAGCAGACATGAACATAGGGATGTCTCCCACATCCCACATCCTCTCCAGCGTGAGTTAATGTTCTTTTATTAATCTTGGCCATTCTGTCTGCTGTAAGGTGAAACCTCAAAGCAGTTTTGATTTCCTCAGAGACACCTTTTAACCGCTTTCTCTATTTTCCCCATAATAATGATGCTTTGTCTCTCCAGGTGCTTTCTGAAGGGAATAGTAAAATCACTTGACAGTTGTCAGACACTGCTGATAGAATTTACTTAGGTCTCCTACTACTACCTGCTAGCTTGAGCCCTGGCTTTTGACCACTATTCCAGAACATCACTACCTGGCCCCTCAGGGTCCCCACTCAGACGGAAGCAGCAAGAGGAATACTGTCACCCTTCGTAGTAGCAAAAGGTCACAAAGTTGCCCTCTAAGATAGCAATTCTGCTGACAATGTTTTAGGACAGAACAGGACTACTCCAGGTTGCACTTTTACTGAGTAAACAGAAACCTAGACTCAGCGTTCCTTAGGAAACTCACATGCTGTCTAGTTTTCTGTCAACTGACATAAGCTAAGGTCATCTGAGATTGTAAGGGAGCCTCAAGGAAATATCTCCAGATGATCAGGCTGTGGGCCTACACAGCCCTTCCTTCCTTCCTTCCTTCCTTCCTTCCTTCCTTCCTTCCTTCCTTCCTTCTTTCCTTCCTTCCTTCCTTCCTTCCTTTTTTATTTTCTTTCTTTTTTTTCCTTTTTAAAAATTTAACTTATTTACTTTACACCCCAATCAGAGTTTCCCTTCTCTCCTCTCACCCAGTCCCTTCCTGTCCCCTCCCCTAGTCTCATCCTCCATGCCTCCAGTTCTTCTCAAAGAAGGGGAGGCCTCCCATGGATATCAACCAGCCTTGTCATATGAAGTTGCAGTAGGACTAGGTGTTTCTTCTCCAATGGTGGCTAGGCAAGGCAGCCCACTTAGGAGAAGGGGACCCTAAGGCAGGCAACGGAGTGGAAGACAGCCATTCCTGCTGTTAGGAATCCACATGAAGACTGAAATGCACAGCTGTCACATATGTTCTGAGGGCCTCGGTCGGTCCTGTGTGTGCTCTGTTTGGTGGTTTGGTGTCTGTGGGCATTTATGGGCCCAGATTAGTTGATTCTGTATAGGTTTTCCTGTCATGTCCTCGATGCCTCTGGTTCCTTTGATCCTCCCTCCCTCTCTTTCACAGGATTCCCCAAGCTCCACTAAGGTTTGGCTGTGGGTCTCCACATCTGTTTCCATCAGCTGTGGGTGTAGCCTCTCAGAGGACAGTTATGCTGGGCACCTGTCTGCAAGCACAGCAGAAAGTCATTAACTGTGTCAGTGATGGGCTCTTTCATGGCATGAATCTCAAGCTGGTTATCCTCTCCCTCAATTTCTGCTCAGTCTTTAGCCTGAACCTCTTTTAGGACAAATTGTGGGTTGAAGGTTTTATGGCAGAGTTTGTGTTCCACTCCCTCCCTTGGAAGTCTTTTCTGGTTACAGGAGATGGCCATTTCAGGTTCCCAATCCTCCATTTCTAGGAGTCTTAGCTAGGGTCACCCTCGTGGGTTCCTGGGAGTTTCCATTTTTCTAGGTTTCTAGCTCCTCCTGGAGATACCCTGCCACCAATTTTCATTCTCTTTCCCAGTTCTCACTCCTTCCATTCTCCTCACCCTAGGTGTCTCCTGTTTCCCCTCCCTAATACCTCCTCCACTCAATTCCCTCCCTCCTTCCACCCTAATGTCTATTCTATTTCCCCCACTCAGTGAGATTCAAGTCCCCCCACCCCTACCCACCCTGGGCCCTATTTGTTACTTAGCTTCTTTGGGTCTGTGGATTGTAAAGCATAGCTATCCTGTACTTTATGGCTAATATCCACTTATAACAGTACATACCATGTGTGTCTTTCTGGGTCTGGGTTACCTCACTCAGTATGGTATTATCTAATTCCATCCATTTGCCTGAAAATTTTCATGATATCATTTTTAATAGCTGAGTGATATTACATTATATAAATGTACCACATTTTCTTTATCCATTCTTTGCTTGAGAGACACCTAAGTTATTTCCAGTTTTTTGACAACTGCAGAAAAAGCTTCTATGAATATAGTTGAGCATGTGTCCTTGTGGTATGCTGAAGTATCTTTTGGGTATACTCCCAGGAGTGGTATAGCTGGGTTTCCAGGTAGATCTATTCCTGATTTTCCAAGAAATCACCAAATTAATTTCCAAAGTGATGGTACAGGTTTGCACTCCTACAAGAAACGAAGGGCTGCTTCCCCTTGCTCTACATCCTTGCCAGCACGGATGTGTCACTTGAGTTTTTGATCTTAGCATTCTGACGGGTGTAAGGTGGTATCTCAGGGTCGTTTTAATTTGTATTTCCCTGACGAATGAGGATGTCGATTATTTCTTTAGAAGCTTCTGGACCAGCAGAGATTGCTCTGTTGCGAATTCTCTATTTAGCTCTGTACTCCTTTTTTTAAAGGGGTTGTTTCATTTGTTGCTGTCTAGTTTCTTGAGTTCTTTATATATTTTGGATATCAGCCCTCTGTCAGATGTAGAGTTGGTGAAGATCCTTTCCCATGTTAGGCTGCCATTTTATTCTTTTGACAGTATCCTTTGCCTTATAGAAGGTTTTCAGTTTCATAAGGTCCCATTTATTTATCGTTGATCTTAGTGCCTGAGTTGTTGGTACTCTGTTCAGGTAGTTGTCTCCTATGCAAATGTGTTCAAAACTATTCCCCATTTTCTCTTCTATTAAATTTAGTATATCCTGTTTTATGTTAAAATCTTTGATCTGGTTGGACTTGAGTTTTATGCAGGGTGATACATATGCTAAATACATATTTGTATTCTTCTATATGCAGACATACAATTAGACCAGCACCATTCGTTAAAGACGCTTTCTTTTTTCCATTGTGTGCTTCTTTGGCAAAAATCAAGTGTTCAGAGGTGTGTGGGCTTACTTCTGGGTCATTGATTCAATTCCAATGATCATGCCATGCAGTTTTTATTACTATTTCTCTGTAGTACAGCTTAAAATCAGGGACAGTGATAGCTCCAGTAGTATGTTTATTATACAGAATTGTTTTATGCCAAGTCCTTCATGGCCATACAAAGGATAGATTGACATGTTTCCTGCCCCTGGAACAGAGACAGTAAGTAGGGCATGGGTATCCACAGATGTTGATGGTTGCTGGATGTCAGGCTTGTCTGTGTGAGTGTGTGTGTGTGTGTGTGTGTGTGTGTGTGTGTGTGTGTGTAAATGTACATATATAAAACTTCATGTTCCTCCTTTGGGAAATATTCTCTCTACCAAAGTTATCAGGAAATATTCTCCCTGTCAAGGGTATTGGGGAATGTCCTTTTTGCCAAGATTAATGACTCCATAATAATCAGAGACAGCACAAGTTTGGAAGATAATAGTATGTCTAATGTCTCACCAAAATGATAAATACTGAGACTTTCTGGACAGCCCTTTGGCTGTGGGAAAGAACTCTGAAAATATGAGTTCAAGAATATATAATTTCTCAACTATGAAAAATATAAGGATGCAGTATGAATTGTATAAGGAACTTCCCAGACCTAAAAGAACAGAGGCAGCTGCACTATAAGCCAGCTTGTTAGAGAAATATTAAGGAAGAAGATAAAGAGTGGTGATTTCAGGGAGGGATCCTACCCAGCTAAGTTTATTATTGTGCTTACAAAAGTGGGCAGATTCCTGAGTTCAAGGTCAGCCCAGTACAGAACTAGGTTAAGCCCAGGTGTGATAGGAATGGTGATCTCAGGCAAGATCCCAGTCAACCATCTTATTGTCTACTCTTACAACATGGGCAGCTCTCTCAATTGATTTACAATGTTAAAAAATGTGAAAAAGGAAAAAGGAATGTACATGCTGTCTTTTTCTAAGAATCTGAGAGCTGGAGTCAGGAGATGATGATTTGTAAAATAATCAAAGGGGAGCCTGGGGTGAATGCTTAAATTTATTTGTAAATAAATGACTGGGATTTTGTTCTGCAAGAGATGAGCTGTCCAGAGAGTTTTAGATTCTTTTTTCTAGTAATTGAGAGCTGTCTCGAGCAGAGGGCTCTGTGGAAAGCTGTCTCAAGCAGAACACAGGCCATCAGCTTGTACCCCACAATTGACTCTGAGTTGGTTTTTTTTTTTTTTTTTTTTTTTTTTTGCCTTTCTCAAACACCCCATCTCTCAGGAGCCCCTCTCCAAGCTGAGACTGGAGCTTTAGATATTCTGGGATTTTTTGTTTTTCCATATGAAGTTGAGTATTGTTTTTTAATGGTCTGGAGAGAATTGTATTGAAATTTTGATGGTGATTACGTTGAATCTGTAGATTGCTTTTGGTAGGATGGCCATTTTTTGTATGTTAATTTACATATCCATGAGCATGGGATATATTTCTATCTTCTGATCTTCTTCAGTATCATTCTTCAAAGACTTAAAATTCTTGTCATATACATTTTTCACTTACTTGGTTAGAGTTACACCAAGAAATTTTGTATTATTTGTGGCTATTATAAAGGGTGTACTTTCCTTAATTTCTTTCTTAACTCATTTGTTCTTTGTATGTAGGTGGCTACTGATTTTTTTTTTGAGTTATTTTTGTATCCGCCCACTGTGCTGATGCTGTTTATCAGCTGTAGGAGTTTCCTTGTAGAATTTTTGCTATCATATCATCTGCAAATAGCGATATTTTGAATTCTTTCTTTTCAATTTGTATCACCTTGATTTAGTTATCTTATTGCTCTAGCTAAAACTTTAACACTGTGTTAAATAGATATGGAGAGAGTGGACAGCCTTCTCTTGTCCCTGATTATATAATGTGATGTTGGCAATCAGCTTGATGTATATTGCTTTTATTGTGTTTAAGTATGCACCTTGTATCCATGATCTCTCCTAAGACTTTTATCATGAAGGGGTGTTGAATTTTGTCAAAGGCTTTCTCAGCATCTAATGAGATGATTATGTGGTGTCTTTATTTCTGTTTGTTTATGTGGTAGGTTACTTCAATGGATTTCCATTTGTTGAACCATCCTTGCATTTCTGGGGTAAAGTCTACTCATTTGTGGTGGATTGATATGTTGTTGAATTTTGTTTGTGAGTTTTTATTGAGTATTTTTACATCAATGTTCATAGGAGAAATTGGTCTGCAATTGTCTTGGTTGAATCTTCGTGTGGTTTAGGTGTCAGAGTGACTGTGGCTTTAAAGAATGAATTTGGCAGTGTTCCTTCTGTTTCTATTTTGTGGAATAAATTGAGAAATGTTGGAATTAGCTCTACTTTAAAAAGTCTGTGCAAAAGCTATCTGGCCTTGAGCATTTTTTGGTTGGGAGATTTTAGTGACTGCTTCTATTTCCTTGGGGGTTGTGTGTCTATCTAAATTGTTTACCCAATCTTGATTTAACTTTTGTAAGTGCTATCAAGAAAGTCTCCATTTCATTTAGATTTTCAATTTTGTGGTGCATAAACTTTAGAAATAAGACCTAATGGTTTTTTGGATTTCCTCAGTGTCTGTAATGTCCCTCTTCTCGTTTCTGATTTTGTTAATTTGGATACCATCTCTCTCTGCTTTTTTTAATTAAGGGTTTGTCAATCTTATTGATTTTCTCTAAGAACCAGGTTTTGGTTTCATTGATATTTTTTTCTTTGTAATGTTCTCTTTGTTTCTAATTGAATGACTTCAGCCCTGATTTTGATTATTTCCTGCCATCTACTCCCTCTGCTCATGTTTGCTTCTTTTTGTTCTAGAATTTTCAGGTGTGCTATCAAGTTTCTGGTATGAGATCTCACCAGTTTCTTATGAAGGCTATGAACTTTCCTCTGAGCTCTGCTTTCATCGTGTCCCATAAGTTTGGGCATGTGTGCCTTTAATTTCACTAGTTCTAGAAGTTTTTAATTTCTTCCTTTCTTCCTTGACGCAGTGGTCATTGAGTAGGGAGTTGCTCAGTTTCCATAAGTTTGTAGGCTTTCTGTTGTTTCTATTGTTGTTGAAGTCCAGCTTTAATCCATGATGGTCTGATAAGATACAGAGAGTTATTTTAATTTTTGTATCTATTGAGGCTTGCTTTGTGACCAAGTGTATGGTCAGTTTTGGAGAAGGCTCCATGAGGTGCTGAGAAGAAAGTATATTCTTTTGTGTTTGGGTGAAAGGTTATGAAGATATCTGTTAGGTCCATTTGATTTATAACCTCTGTTAGTTTAATTATTTCTTTTTTAGTTTCTGTCTAGACTACCTATGCATTGGTAAAAGTGGATGCTGAAGTCTCCCACTATTAGTGTGTAGGGTTTGGTGTGTGATTTAAGCTTTAGTAATTTTTTTTTATTAACTTGGTATTTCTTATTTACATTTTGAGTGTTATTCCTTTCCGGTTTCCGGGCAAACATCCCCTAATCCCTCTCCTCCCCTTCTTTATGGGTGTTCCTCCCCATCCTCCCCCATTGCCGCCTCCCCCCAACAATCACGTTCACTTGGGGTTCAGTCTTAGCAGGACCAATGGCTTCCCCTTCCACTGGTGATCTTATTAGAATATTCATTGCTACCTATGAGGTCAGAGCCAGGGTCAGTCCATGTATAGTCTTTAGGTAGTGGCTTAGTCCCTGGAAGCTCTGGTTGCTTGGCATAGTTGTTCATATGGGGTCTCGAGCCCCTTCAAGCTCTTCCAGTTCTTTCTCTGATTCCTTCAACTGGGGTCCTATTCTCAGTTCAGTGGTTTGCTGCTGGCATTCGCCTATGTATTTGCTGTATTCTGGCTGTGTCTCTCAGGAGAGATCTACATCCGGCTCCTGTCGGCCTGCACTTCTTTGCTTCATCCATCTTGTCTAATTGGGTGGCTGTATATGTATGGGCCACATGTGGGGCAGGCTCTGAATGGGTGTTCCTTCTGTGTCTGTTTTAATCTTTGCCTCTCTCTTCCCTGCCAAGGGTATTCTTGTTCCCCTTTTAAAGAAAGAGTGAAGCATTCACATTTTGATCATCCATCTTGAGTTTCATTTGTTCTAGGCATCTAGGGTAATTCAAGCATTTGGGCTAATAGCCACTTATCAATGAGTGCATACCATGTGTGTTTTTCTGTGATTGGGTTACCTCACTCAGGATGATATTTTCCAGTTCCAACCATTTGCCTCTAATTTCATAAGTCAAAGTCATTGTTTTTGATAGCTGAGTAATATTCCATTGTGTAGATGTACCACATTTTCTGTATCCATTCCTCTGTTGAAGGGCATCTGGGTTCTTTCCAGCTTCTGGCTATTATAAATAAGGCTGCTATGAACATAGTGGAGCACGTGTCTTTTTATATGTTGGGGAATCTTTTGGGTATATGCCCAAGAGAGGTATAGCTGGATCCTCAGGTAGTTCAATGTCCAATTTTCTGAGGAACCTCCAGACTGATTTCCAGAATGGTTGTACCAGTCTGCAATCCCACCAACAATGGAGGAGTGTTCCTCTTTCTCCGCATCCTCACCAGCATCTGCTGTCACCTGAGTAATGTTTCTTCTATGAATGTGAGTGCCCTTGCCTTTGGAGCATAGAATTAAGAATTGAGATATCATCTTAGTGGATTTTTACTTTGATGAGTATGAAGTGTCCTTCCCTGTCTTTTTAGATTAATTTTGGTTGAATGTCTACTTTATTGGATATTAGGATGGCTACTCCAGCATGTTTCTTGGGTCTCTTTGCTTGAAAAAAATCTTTTTTTTCAGCCCCTTACTCTGAGGTAATGCCTATTTCTTGTATTCAGGAGAATGATGGATCCTGTTTTCACATCCATTCTGTTAGGCTGTGTCTTTTTATTGAAGAATTGAGTCCACTGATATTGAAAGATATTTAAGACCAATTTTTGTTATTTCTTAAAATTTTGATGTCAGTGGTTTTGTGTGTGTGTGTGTGTGTGTGTGTGTGTTTCACTTCTTCTGGTTGTGCTGATATAGAATTTTTATTTTCTCTGTTTTCTTGGGTGTACTTAACCTCCTTGTGTTTCCTTCTAGTATCCTCTGCAATGCTGGATTTGTAGATAGATATTGCTTAAATTTGGTTTTGACATGGAAAATTGTGTTTTCTCTCTCTATGGTACTTGAAAGTTTTGCTGGGTATCATAGTCTGGGCTGGCATCTGTGGTCTCTTAGAGACTGCAAAACATCTGCTTAAGCCCTTCTGGCTTTTAGAGTCTCTGTTGAGAGGTTTGATGTAATTCTGATAGCTCTGCCTTTAGGTTACTTGATCATTTTTCCCTTGGAGCTTTTAATAGTCTTTCTTTGTTCTATACATTTAGTGTTTTGATTATTATATGGCAGGAGGATTTTCTTTTGTGGTCCAATTGATGTGATGTTCTCTAAGCTTCTTGTATGTTTATAGGCATCCCTTTCTTTAGGTTAGGGAAATTTCCTTCTATGGTTTTGCTGAAAATGTTTTCTGAACTTTAGAGTCTCCTCCTCTATTTCCTCTTCCTCCTCCTGCTCCTTCCTCCTCCCCTTCTTCCTAGTCCTCTCCTCCTACTCCTCCTTTTTCTTGTTCTATTTCTACTATTCTTCGGCTTGGTCTTTTCATAGTGTCCCAGATTTCCTGGAGGTTTTGTGTCAGGAACACAAGTCTAAAACATCAGTTTTAGATTTAACATTTTCTTTGACCAGTATGTAGATTTCTTCTGAAGTATCTTGTACACTTGGGATTCTCTCTTCCATCTGTAGTCTGTTGGTGATGCTTGTGTCTGTAGTTTCTGTTCTCTTATGTAGGTTTCTATTTCCATTTTCAGGTCTTGAACAGCTTTATTCATTTTCTTCACTTCTTTGATTGTATTTTCCTGAATTTCTTTAAGGGGTTTATTCATTTCCTCTCTAAAGATCTCTGTCATCTTCATAAGGTTGAGTTTACAGTAATTTTCCTGTGCTTCAGATGTGCTAGGGTATCCAGGGCTCACTCTAGTAGGACAGTTGGGCTCAGGGGAACCATATTGCCCTGGTTCTTGTTGGTTATGTTCATTCGCTGGTCTTTAGTCATCCCAATTTTGTGTATTATATAGGTTTATATGCTGACTTCTGATTTTATCTTTGTAGGAATGGTGTCTTTGTATTTTGTTTTTTATGTTCCCACCCCCTTGGTTTTTGTTTCTCTATCTTTTGGCCTGAGTGACTTGTGTTTCTGATCACTAGCAAGTCTTCAGGTAAGAGTGTCTCTCTGAGAATTTTGTGGCTTGCCTGGCCTCTGGGGTTTTGGGTGCTAACCTTTCTCTGGGGTCTCTAGAATCAGTATGCCCTGTGGTCCCTTGTCCCAGAGGGCCTCCAGGAAATCAGGCAGAGTTGAGAGCTGAAAAATGGAGTCCAGGAGGTTGGGATCTGTTTAAGGCTTTTGGGTGTGTTTTAAGTGTGTATGGCTAGCAAGGGCTTGGGGCAGCGTCTCTGTTGCCAGCAGGGCTCCAGAAAAGCAGGCTGAGTTGTGGGGCAGGAATGGTGCACAGTGACCAGGGTGCAGATTACCTCTTTTGGGTTTGCAGGCAGGGCTTTGGGAATGGAGGGGCTTACCTTGAGTCCCTGGTTCCTGCGGGTTTCTGGAAAAGCAGGCAGAGCTGTGGAACAGGAAGGAAATGCACTCAGAGTATGGGGTTACACTGTTGGGTGTACTTTGAGGGGAGTTGGTGGGCAGCAGCTTGGAAAGGGGAGGAATAGTTGGGTCCCCTGGTACCTGCTGACCTCTAGAAAAGGAGGAAGGGTTGTAGGGTGTGAAACGGAGCGCAGAGTTTGGGGGGGCAGTTTACACTGTTGGATGTGCTTTCAGGGGCATTGGCAGGCAGGGGTGTAGGGGAAAGGAGGGGCTTACCTGGGACACCTGGGGCCTGAGGACCTCTGGAAAAGCAGGCAGCATTGTCAGGCATTTTCCACTGCCCTGTGCCCAGGTTCGTGCCCTGTGGGAGTTTCTGTCCTGACCTCCTCAATGATGGACTAACACGTGGAAGCATAAGGAAAACCAACCTTAGCTGTCTTCGTTCACATGCTTTATCACATCAATGGTGCCCCTAACTAAGACACCTAGTACTTCAGGCATCATCTGTCCGTCTGTTAATGAGACCACTGCTTCCCTTCCTGGCCTCCAACTACCTCAGGCAAAACTAACTTGTCCCCAGTTAACCTGAACAGTGTACATCAATCAACTCAAAGACACACCCTCTCCCCAACTGTCACACAAAATCCATTTGATCTCCCAATGAGCTGCTGCTCTCTACTCTCTGAGACAGCCTCACAGTTTGTACCCCAGTAAACTGTCTGGGGTGGTCTCACTTACCGTGTCCTTATCTACCAGCCTAGAGAGCCGAGAGCTTCCACATCCACTCACTGAAAGTCTGAGACCTCTAGGGACTGGGAATGACTCGTGCTAGCAAAGGGCTTTTAGATTTTTTTTTTTTTTGAAACAAGGTCTCTGTTGGTATTCTAAGATCTACCCCCACAGCTACTCTTCTCTTCTTCTCTCATTAAAGCTTTCCATGTGGAACCATGTTGGTTTGGTGTGTTTTGTCTGGACTCGGGCTGAGACTTAAACCCCAACAGTCTCACTGAGTAATTCTGGCTGGCCTGGAATTTACAGTGTAGACTAGGCTGGCCTGAGACTTACAGAGATCTACCTGGCTCTGCCTGGGATTAAAGGCTTGCATCCAGATACCACAATCTTGATTTCCTTATTGGGCCTCACCTCCTGCCAGAAGGGCAGGCTGACTTTTGTCTAAATTGGTGGACATGAAGTATATTTTCTGGAATCCTGAGCCTGGTTTTCGTGCCTCCTTCAGGAACTCCTCCCATATCTGCCAGCTATGAGTTCCTTTACTTTGTGTCCCACCCTCATCCTGCCATCATTAAAAGGGAACTTCAGAAAGGATCAGAAAATCTCCTCCCACTGAGGCCTCCAATGAACATTGGGTTTTAATATATTACTTTTGTGGAGAAGAAAAAAATGTTTTACCAATCAGATTTATCATCGTCATCATCACCATTACCACCACCACCACCACCACCACCACCACCGCCGCCGCCATCATCATTGTTAACAGTGGAAATTTAAGCATCAATGATAGACAGTCCTTAGTGTAGTCAGGGTTATCATTGCCAAACACTGTTGCCTTAACTACCTGGCTTACGTTCCATAGCCTCACTTGATTAGTTCATTTCATTCTGTTGAAATAAACTCCTCATCCTCTCGGGTCCTTCCTACCCAGCACATGAGTGATATTCCTTCTTTCCTGGGGCCGGAGAGGAAGTGGATGATTACAGTAAAGTGATAAGAAGTAAATAGAAACCAGAAGGAATGGTCAGAGTTTCTGGCACACGTTTCTTTCCAGGGACACAAGATGTAGTGTATATATCTGCACCTGGAGAGTGTTAGTCCTACTCGTAAGCCCACCCATCCAACCTCAGCCTTCTACAAAGTGGTCCCCTCCCCATAGCTAATCTTGATTATTGAGACTGACCTTAAGAGACTCACCTAAGAGATACCTCTGAGGGTATCTGGGAAGATGCCCAGAGAGCTTTTTTTTTTTTGGTTCTTTTTTTTGGAGCTGGGGACCGAACCCAGGGCCTTGCGCTTCCTAGGTAAGCGCTCTACAGCTGAGCTAAAGCCCCGCCCAGAGAGCTTTAATGGAGGAAGGAAGAACTATCCTGAATGTGGACAGCACCATTCCCTGAGCAAGCGTCCCTGGCTGAATGAAAAGAGAAAAGGAGCAGAGCACCGGCATCGGTCTCTTTCTGCTTTCTGACTGTGGATACAATGTGACCAGTTGTTTCATGTTCCTGTCTCACAGCTAATGTAGCTCTGACCACCATGCCTTCCCCTTCAAGATAGCATGTAACCTCAAGCTAGGATCCTAAATAAGCCCCCTCCTTACTTAAACGACTTGTGTCAGAGATTTTGTCATAGCAATAAAGAAAGTAACACAGTCCTCAAGCAACGGTTGGGATAAAGGCTAGAAGTCTGGTCTCCTGCTTCCACAGAGCCCAGTAGACTCATGGTGCACCACAACTGTCCATGAAGTGATTCTGCATGGTCGTCATGAGGAATTCCCCTTCTATCTTTTCCTGTTAACTTGTTTCATCCTGGAGGTCTCAGCAATAAAGGAGAAAGGACACAGTTGTTATTGTCACTCCCTGGAATTGACCGAATCCTGGGTGTGTTCATGGAACCACATGTTTGGTGTGGAAAAAAGAAACTGCTACCATGTTAGCATGTCAGGGAGTGGGGATCCTTTTGGATCCCTCCAAAGAATCTGTTCTTTTTCAAACCTCTGTAATCCTAAATAGAAATAGAATGTTATTCTTTCCTTCAACCATACGGAAAGGTTATGGGGTCCAGGTTTGGGGAAAATGAACAGGGTAAAGAAAGGTAAAGAGTCCTGCCCTTTACCGATCAACCATCTTTGAAAGAATCCTGCTGCTGTCTGCAGCTGCCCCAAATGCCGCCAGCCAGACCCCAGCGGAGGAAAATGGGCATCGCTGTTTTGGGGTTCTTTTTCCTAACCTGATGTCATTTTCACCTCTTCAAGGACTCAACATATTGCTTCTTACACGACTCAGAAAGAATTTCCAAGTCAAACAAGGCAGAGGGTGTGCTGTCCTTCCAAGCGATGTTTTTCTGTTATTCTGACCCCTGCAGAGTGCCCTGGGGCCCTGGTGGAGCTGTCAGTGACACAGTGCAGATGTGCAAGGAGGGATCATAGAAAGCCAGTAACCATAGCACTCAGTCCAGTCCACTGCTGCTGAAGCCATGTAATCATGGACAAGGACATGTGTGTGTGCGTGTGTGTATGTGTGTGCCTGTGTGTGTGCCTGTGCATGTGTGTGTGTGTGTGTGCCTGTATGTCTGTGTGTATGTCTGTGTGTGTGTGCCTGTATGTCTGCGTGTATCTCTGTGTGTGTGTGGTGTGTGTGGTATGTGTGTGCATGTGTGTATGACTATATGTCTGTGTGGATCTGTGTGTGTGTGTGCCTGTGTGTGTGGTATGTGTGTGCATGTGTGTATGACTATATGTCTGTGTGGATCTGTGTGTGTGTGTGTGTGCCTGTGTGTGTGTGTGTGTGTGTGTATGTGTGCCTATGTGTGTGCCTATGTGTGTGCCTATACATGTGTGTGTATGTGTGTGTGCCTGTGTGTGTGCATGTGTGTGTGCCTGTATGTCTGTGTGTGTGCCTGTATGTCTGTGTGTATCTCTCTGTGTGTGTGGTGTGTGTGGTATGTGCGTGCATGTGTGTATGACTATATGTCTGTGTGGATCTGTGTGTGTGTGTGTGTGTGTGTGTGTGTGCGCGCACGTGTGCACATGTGTGTGATCACAATCTTCCAGCACACAGGAAGCCTGCATCCTGGGGTTGCATTTTTCATGCCCGGCAGCCTCTGTCATCAATGTGGTTCCCATTAGCTCCAGAGCTGCCTGCAAAGGCTGTGATGTTTCACCTTCCTCTTCAGAGCAAGACCTCCAGTTGCCTTGTTGCCATGGCAGTCACTAAAGGGATAGGAAGGCAACCCACACAGGGAGGATGAGACAGCTTCCAGCTCCGGTGCCTGGAGAGGTGAGATCTGCCAGTGATGGCCATGTATTCCCCGGGTTGGCTGGGCAAGTGCAGAGCTTCAGGGCCCTGTTGGCTCTCAGCCTCCCAGGTTTGGCATGAAATAAAGGAGGTTTCAAAGGGGTTTTCATCCTTAGACTCATCATCTTACTGTCTTTCTTTGACTCTGGGAAGCAGGACGAAGAGGAGGCTGTCTAAAGATAATCTCTTTCGCCCGTTCTCAATTTAAAAGGCAGTATAAGTAAATTCAGTAAAATTGGATGTTTGGTAGTTTCCTTTCTTTTAAATTTTAACCAGCACTTCCTTCTGCTGCTTCCTGTTAGCCGGTGCTTAGGAAGCACCTGTTATGGGTTAGGCGTGTGTCAAGTGCTATCATACGTATCCTCTCATATGGTCCCTATGACAACACCGGAGGGAAAGATTAATATCCCTATTATACCAGGAGAAGGGAGTGGAGCTCTTGAAGGTTAGAAAATGAAATGGAATGCTCCCAACATTGTAAGATGGACAGAACTGGGCTCGAGCCCCTGTGTTATCTTTTCCTGGCAGCAGAACACAGGCAAATTACTCAACTCCTAAGCCTCAGGGGTCTGATTGGAAAAAGAGGGAATATCTTATTAGAACTGCTAGGAATAGATGGATAGCACACATGCAGTTAGCATGCTTCCTGGTACACAGTTGACAGCTGATGACCAATGACTATTTAAATTTTAAATAAAATTAATTAATATTAAGTAAAAACGCTCTTAGAAAGCTTTTTCTAGTGATTTGTGTAACACAGAACTGAGGGGTGGGGTGGAAGGGGTCAAGACAGGAAGGCAACAGGTTCTACCTCACTTTCTCCAGAAAGGGGAGGTCTGATGAAGACAGAAACACACATCAATAAAACAGAACAGGAATCCCAAACCAGAGCCATGCTTAGCTTGTGATAGAGGAGACGTTGTAAATCACAGGGGGAACTTGTGAACCACTAAATAAGAATGTTCATTTCCTATGTGGAAAAACTTATCTAAGTCTCTACTTCACACCAAAAATAAACTCCACTGGCTTAATGACCTAAATGTGAAACTGCTTTTATGACAAGGAGATAAGAAAGGATTTATTTAACAACACTGAAACCAGAAATCATAAACGAAATGTTAAAATTTAAAACCAGAAAATAAAGTAACCTGCATATCATAAAAATTTATGTTCGAGACATATAAAGGTCCTTAAGTCAACTTTTTAAAAGGAGAGAGAGCTCAATAGAGAAAAAAAAAAGTCTAAAAATCTATGAGCCAGGGATTCACACAAAAGCATTAAATGTCCAAGGTTCCCAGGAAAGTAAGTCTGGGCCTTCCCAACAAGCTAGGGTTATTACTTAAACAGTCAATTCAATTGCACATTTTAGACTTGGTAAAAGTAGAAAATTATGACAAAATAAAGCACTACTAAAAATGTAGGGGAACAGGAATTTGACCACTAGGCAGAAGCATTCTGAAGAACATTTTTCCCCCCACAAAATCTCATAAACCCGTAAATACTCACGCTCAGTGCCTGAACTCTCCACTTCCGGGACCTCCTAGAGAAATTCTCAACTGTGTTTTCTAAGCAATGCTTATAGACAACAACAAGAATAGATGGAGAACGGAACCTCCAAACCCCTGTGAGGGGACTAACAGGTGTGGATATCAGTGTGATGGGACGCTATGTGCTCACCTGAACATGTCAACTGACTGCATGTGCCAAGGCAGTCAGACCTTGAAGAGCCAACGCTGAGTGAGAACAGCAAGTTACCTAACAGTCTGTGTCTTAGGGTTTCTACTGGTGCACAAAACATCATGGACAAAAAGCAAGCCGGGGAGGAAAGCGTTTATTTGGCTTGTACTTCGACTTGGACATTGCTGTTCATCCTCAAAGGAAGTCAGGACAAGAACTGAAGCAGGGCTAGAACCTGGAGGCAGGAGCTGATGCAGAGGCCGTGGAGGGGTGCTGCTTACTGGCTTGCTCCCCATGGCTTGCTCCCCATGGCTTGCTCAGCCTACATGTTTTATAGAACCCAAGATGGCCAACCCAGGGATGGCCCTACCCACAATGGGCCCTCCTCCACTGATCACTAATTGAGAAAATGCCCTACAGCTGGATCTTGGGCAGGCATTTTCTTAACTGAGGCTCCTTCCTCTGATGACTCTAGCTTGTGTCAAGCTGACACACAGAACCAGTTAGTACAATACGATGATACTTTTCACACAATTAAAGTGTAAGACAATGTTATACATTACCAACATGTGCATGTGTTGTGGAATGTAAAGATATGGCCTGGGACAAACGGAATCCGTGGTAGTTACTGTAAAGACAGAGAAAATGGGACTGATGTGGGGACACGGGGACCTGAGCTCTCTAATGTGTTTATTTCCTTTTGAAAAAGATTTGAAATAAAAAAGTTTAAAGTAGGTCTTTGTTAATTTGAAGTGGCAGGCGTACAGATTCTTTATGGCTGTTCCCCCCTTTCAAAGGTGGGGGAGTAGAGGGATCGCTAAGCCGTTAAGAGCACTAGCTACGGTTGCTGAGGGCTGGGGTTCGGTCCCTAGCACCCACATGGTGGCTCACAACCATCTCAAACTTGAGTTCCAGGGGTAACATCCTCTTCTGGCCTCCGAAGGACCAGGAACACAACAGGTGCAAAAACATACGTGCAGGCAAAATATTGATACAAATAAAAATAAATTTTAAACGTTTCAAAAACAGAGCTGGGTTCTTCTGTGGTCCTCTTTACTTCCAGTTCCTGCTTCTGGCTAACTTCTTTTCAGGGGGATTTCCACCCATTGCACAAGTACCGTTTTAGTACCTAGGGTACATTCCATCCTGTCCCGCAGTCTCTTTCTACAGCCAAGTGGCTCTATTGAAGCATTTGGCCTGACTTAGATCTTTAGAACTTCTGGTGAGCAATGGTGCTAAGAGCAAAGCACTTCTAAGACGCAGTCACTCAAACTCTGAAACAAATGTTGGAGGATTACTCTATCCATCGGAAACAGCGTTTACCTCAAGAGGTGATTGCTTTCAAAAGCAGTGTGGACAGCATGATGGAGTTCCTGGAGTTAGAAAATACAAGTTATGATCTAAGCTGAAAGGCTGGTCAGGAAGGAAAGGGAAGACTGACCATGAAGAACAAGCCTGGACAAAGAGATGCATGGGGGCAAACAGGCTTATTATCTGGGCTATAAACCAGAGAGCTCACTGAAGGTGGTAAAGGAAAGACCTTCGCAGTGTCCAGCCTTTCCCGTGCTTCCCATTGGCTTAAATCAAAGGAAAGTCAGAAACTTGGCATCATGGGATATGTAGTCCACAAAAATCAAACCACCACCACCACCACCTGGCAAAGAGAAGAATGGTTCTGGCATGGGGATGGGGAAAAGGAAAATAAGCAACCAAATAATTAAAGGAATTAAAGGAATCTAAGTCATGAAGTTAGTGAGCAAGAGACACACAGTTTTGTTTGAAAGAACAGGAGAGACCCGAAGCAGGGTCACTATTAAGGACTGTCAAATGTGAAGGACATAAAGGAGGGACAAGGGAGTCATGATGGAACAATGCCAGTAAATGGTTAAAAACTCCCATGTGTTCCTCAGAGTGGGAGTCGTAGGTAGCCATGGTTTCAGAGTGCACAGATGTGGGAAGAAGCTAGAAGCCGATGGGAAGCAGGCCGGGAAGGCAAGCACCATGGCTGAGACTTAGCATCTGCAGGATCCTACCGCAAGGACCACCCTTTAGCCTAGGCTGCCTGGGACCCCACAGGGAGCTGCCTGTGGCCCTAACCAGGCTCCAGGCTGTCTGGAGATGCTTCTGAACTGGCTAGAGATACCGCAGGGACCCCCAGGCTGCTGGCCTCCCTCAGCGGCCCTCCAGCAAAGCCCTCATTAAGATTTCTTTCAGCTCTGGTCTTCTTGGCCTGCCTGAGACAAGAGAATGAAGAATGGCAGATCAGGCTGGAGCCACATCTTGCCTCTGGAGTACCCCTCTCCCATGACAACCAACACTTTTCCTGAGTCTAGTGAGGTGGGAGAGTTTAGAGTTTCCCTAGGTTAGCCATTGTAGAGACCTGGTAGGGAGGAATCCAGACTCTTTGGCTGTGACATTTGACAGTAGTGTTAACCTAAGATGTTCAAGTCAGGGAAGTTTTAGGCAGACCTCAGAGCATTGGCCACTGGAAAGTTGTTCTGGAAACTCTGCTCTGGCTAGTTTATCCTCTTCCTTTCAGAGATGCGGAAAGGCCTGTTGAGGGTAAACATGCTCCCCAGGGAAACCCAGGAGGGAAGAGCCCGTGCAGGAACCAGGGTCCCTGCTTCTACGGGCAATGCTCATTCTGCTCCAGGGGCGTGGCTGTCCTTTATTCTGCTGAGTGGCTGCTGCATGTGTATTTCCACCAGGTATAATAAGGTCTAGCATTTAGCCTCCCGGATCTCCTGATTTCCCCACAACACACAGATGGGCTTTTCCTGGCATTGAGCTGGATGCCATGAAAATCTCTAAACTCAATTTTTAATAGGAAAATGTATGCTGCCAAGTTGGTCTCCCCAGGGGACATTTTAGCTGTGTGAGTCATGGGGTATTTAGAAACTCTGCTCCATTTAAGGGTGTTCTATTTACGAGCATGTGTAGGTTTTTTTTTGAATTTTGGAGTTGTTTGTGATGAGGTATATATTAAGAATGTATATGCCTCTCTTGGACAGTAAACAATATTGTGGGGTGTGTGTGTGTGTGTGTGTGTGTGTGTGTGTGTGTGTAAGAAAGACAGTGAAACAGAAACAGACACAGAAAAAGACATGGAACATTACGGATAGTGGTCATATAGGAACTTCCTAAAAAAATGGTAGCTACCTCTTGTCAGATTATTTTCTGCAATAAGACTTTGCTGAGCCAAGTTTGACCTTTAGAGCCTCCATCCCCCTTGTTTCCTGAGGTGGCAGCTGTGGGAGCAAATGCAGGGGTGAGGTCAGCTGGAAAGGAAGGGAATCCTGTGTGTGGTTGTGTGGTGCTGTCAGGCAGAAGCAGTGTTCCCTTGGCCCATGTTCTAAGACTGCACTGCAGGAGTCTGTGTGGCAGAAGAAATGGCAGTCAGTCTCATGCGTGAGGCTGCCATGATCTGGGGAACGATGCACTTCTCTCCAGAAACTCATCTGGGAAATCAGGATTTGGAGGAATGCAGACCCCAGCGTACCCCTGCCCCCAATCTAGGACCTCTGAGGGAATCAATATGCCCTGACCTCTAGAAGGGAGCTTTGACAGGTTTAATGCTGAAGAGGGGACCAGCAGGGTGGTCTGAGCCTACCTAGTTCAGCAGGTGAGCAGACAGGGCACCATCAACAACCCAGATACTCCCAGAAAGGAGCCCACTCTCTGTTATGTGCGAGTCTCCACAAGTCCTGTCATTGTACCACTGAAGCCTGAACTCAGAGCTACAGTGAAGTCCTAAGCCTACATCCGTCACTTGCTCCATCCCCCACAAAGTCACCGACCCCGAATTGGTGTTTATAGTCTCTCTAAAGGAGGTTACTCTCTGGATCCCTTCACACCATCCTCTCTGCCCTCTTCTGAGAACATCATTCTCTAAGCCAACCTACCTTCCTCCTGTGAGGAAGACACACTTTTGCACAGTCCTCCCCTGAGAGATATTTGCCGCCTGGAATCCAAGTGAACTCAGTCCACCAGGAACCTGTGCAGCATCTATAAAGCAGGTCCCAGCTCATGGAGGGCAAAGGCTGACTGACAGCATGGACTAAACTGAGATCATCATGCCCTTGGGACTGGCTTGAGTTCAAAATGCTGTGTGACCTGAGCCAAGAAGCAACAGAAGTTACTCAGGGGTCGTTTGTCCTGGAACCACAGTGTCACATTCTGAAGGCTGGTCTCCATAGCTCATCAGACCAGCAAAGCCGCCTCTTCTCAAAGCCAGCATGACAAGCCAGTGCACTCCATGTCACTGAACAATTCATACTTTGTGCACAGGTGTGCTGCTCTGTTCCTGTCCCCACAGCAACCCAAATAGATACTGAAGTCTGTTCAGCGTTCTCTTCCCAATCATGAGATACTCACCTTTGCTGCCAGACATTGATCTACGTTCTTCATTGGCTGATTTAATCCTTTCAGCAATAGAGGGAACAAACTGAAACATGAAGCGATTAAGTGGCCATCTAAGTCCACAAGCAAGAAAAGGGATGACGGCCTGCTACCAAGGCCAATGCTCTTAGCCACTTATCTTAGGTACATGGGGCCATGCCTAGTTTTTAAAAGATGGCTGTGCCACATCTTTATACCGTAAGAAAGATCTAGAGGGAAGAATATGAGGGTTGGGAAGTGGCTCTCTCACCACCAAGGGTGCTGGTCATCTCTGAACACTCAAAATCAGCCAGTGACCTCTCTGACCATCTGCTGGGACTTGAAAGGGGTGTTCGGTGCAATGAATACATTGGTTGTCTGTCTCTTTGCAGTTTTCTGTGTCCACTTGGGTCTGACTATAGCAGATCAGACTGACAAGACCCATCTTTGACCCTGTTGAGTCGGGATCTGATGGTATGGAGGATATAAGAGAGTGAGTTAAAGGGGTGTTTAGGGAGCACTGGCACTCCTAGGAGTTGCTTTAGAAATCGCTGGTCTCTATTCACTTAAAGGTTTTACATAAAAGTCCAGAATATGTATTCGTGTATCCTGTCACAGTCTGAATTTGAAGTGCTCATGTTTTGAAGTTTTGTTTCCCCCCCAGAGGGCAGCATTATTCTGGAGGGTTGTAGAATGACTAAGATGTGCCTGAAATAGGCCACTGGTGGCAGGCCTTTCAAGGTCTTGTTCGGCCCCTGCTTCTGGGCCTATTCTCTCCGTTCTCTGGTTCACCGTGCAGAGAAGTCTCCACCACACTTTTCCACTCCCGTGGACTTTACCATGCCTTCCCCACGACTGGCTGAAATACCTTCTGATATCCTGAGCCAACCTGAACTTCTCCTTCTTTAAAAGGCTTATTTCAGATATTTTGGTCATGTCAACACAAAGTAACTGTGAACACTACATAGCGTTAGCCAACTGGCCTATTGCTCTCTAGTCGCTGGGATTCTAAGTGGGCCGTGAGCCTTTGCCTCTGACCAGAGGTGTTCAGTTAAGCAGAGACAATGCCTTCAGAACCTGAAAAAAAAATGAGTGCACCATAAACTATTAAGGTTATGGAGCTGTCTATAGAGAAGGAAGAACATTCCTTACGGAGCAGCAGGGAAGCCAGATAGCATATGACAAGGACTGTACCATTCCCAGGCCAGACGGCAGCTTCATTTATAATAAACCTTATTAATTCAAGGAGTGTTATTTGAGCTATGTATGACAAAAGCAGGACTAAGCATGAAGACCCGGCAAGGAAGGTCCCACCTTTGTGTTTATGGTGTGGAGGGGTCAGTAGCTAGTTATACAAATGAAAGTCTAAGAGTAAGCGTAGGGTGGTTTAGGAGTCTGGTGTCCCTTCCGCTCTGGTGGCATCAAGATGGTTCCCATAATGCAGTCATTTATAATTCCACATCTTAAGGGTAATGAGGAGAAGGAGAACATGGACGGGGACACACTGACAGGACAAGAAGCTGTGTGTGGCAAACCTAGGGCAGAGAAAGTGAATGCAGGTCTCTGTCTCCAGGAGACCGTCCAACAAGCATTTGACAACAGCGCTAGGACTGAAGACAGAACCACCTGGAACAGAGAACTGCAAGATTTTCAGAAAGGTACAGATAGCAGAAAGGGTGGGACATGGTGGCCTCAGGGGTGGCAAGGCTCCCAAATCACATTAAAGAGTTAGGGCTCTAGAGGCAATGGGAGGCCCTCGAGGGATTCTAAATAGATCAGATTTAAAAGATCCTCCTGAATGCTGTATCGGTCTAGCGGCAGCCTGATTCTTTTATTAGCGTTTAGGAAGACACTGGTTTCTCCCTTTCATCACTTTCTCTTGGTTCCTCTGCCTTTGGGAGTCTCTGAAGACATGTGGTTGTACTCTCCACATCGCAGCTGTTCGCGGATTTCGGATGGCTCCCAGTTGTGTGCCTGGGAGCTCACATCTTCCCCCGGAATATCTTGACTTTGTTCCTCAGCACATGAAGGAAATACCATTTTCCCAGCTCTTTCTTGAGAAAAGTCACTTGCTTGTGTGAGCTTTTGGTCTCTGGACCATGTTTGGATTCCATTCGTGCGTTGTGTGTGCACTGCGGTCCAGCTCAGGGGTGGCTCTGCCTCTCTTGGTTTTCTGGAGGCAGTGTACTTTCCTCCTGATGCTTATCTTCAACCCCTTTCTCAGAATGTCTTGCCCATGAACTCTCTAACAGCATCACAACCGGTGCCAAGTGGCCTGTTTCAATAGATTCCTCAAATAGGCCAGATACTCAGCCAAAAAAGACAGGATGCCTTAATTCAAAGCCACACATTTCTGAGAATCCTTTAGTGGCTGTCCTCTGCCCTCGGGATAAAGTACAGCACCCCCACCCCACCACACCCCCCGGTATCTGTTGTTTTGGACAGCCGGCTTCTGTCTTCACTCCACCCTCTTTAAACCCAAGCAAAATTGTTTGAGCAACAGGGTGGACCACTGGAGAACTAGAAAGGCAGCCTGAACCAGGGGGAAGAGCTCCCCCTGCTGGCGGGCAGGTCCTCTGCACTTTCGTCGTGGTTGCTCTTGTATCTCGTAATGCATTTAGGTGTATTTTATGAAGATTTTCGGGTTAAATCGAATCATGTGTGGGAGTGGGTTTAGGGTGTGTGCTTTTAGAAGGAAATCCGTGACAAATCCTTTCTGTGACACAAGAAACCCTTTTCAGACAGGGAAACAATCACTTACCATCTCATGTCTTTGATGCTACTATGTATTGGGGCAGCGTGCCGAAGGGGTTCTCCTGGGCATGCTGCTTCTGTGGAGTGCGCTGAGGAAAGGGCACGGTAGCTGAATCTGATGCCCAAATCCTGACACTTCTGACCTTTCCATACTTTACAAAGGAGGCTTCTCCAACTGAGGCTTGTGTCTATGAAGTAAGTGGTCAGTGCTTCTAAGCCTGACTGGGAGTAGTATTAGCAGCACCAGGAGCCCTGAGCTAGCAGATTCAACAGGACCAACACACGCATTTGGAAATAAACCAACTCTTCCTGTGGGTCTTGGCTGTAGAATGATCAAGAAGAAGAAAGCAGGAGAAGACAAGAGAACCGCCCCCCTTCATGAGAAAGGGTATCAACCATATTACCCAAAGGGATTGTGTCGGTCACAATTAAGGTTGTTTTTCCCTCCCTCCAGATGTTGTGTGTTACTGAACCCATAGTTGGTAAGCACATACATGCCCCCCTTAGCAGCAGCCAGTGCCAGCTTAATGGCTTCAGGAGTAGAGGCTACAACTGAGCACGAAGTATGATGTGATAGCACGGACACAGACACACACACACACACACACACACACACACACACACACACACGGTGCTGCTGGGACTATTGCGTGATGTCTCACAAAACAGAGACCCAGTCTTATTTTGTAAATCCCTGGTCACACGATAGGGTGAGACCCACATTCAAGTCTGTAGATTTGGCCCAAGCAATGGGATTAGGGGTGTAGGCTCAATCTCTTTGCTGTGAATTTGAACCCTGTCATGAGCTCTCAAGTGCAAAGCCAGCATATTATTTGACCTGAAAGCCCAGGAAGATGCTTTTCTGTAGTTGGAAGGATGGAATGCAACAAATAAAGGAGGTGCCCAGGGGATTCCCATTCACCTTGCTGTTTACTGGATCCAGAAACCGCTGGACCTGAAAATTATGTTCACAGCACCTTGAGCTAGGGGCATGAAGGGAAACACGGAATAAAAAGCAAAAAGACTTTTCCTTCTCCAATTGAGAGGGCAGACAGGCTACATGCATTTGAAATTGGTTATAAACACTAGACCCACCAGCTCCAATTGGGGAGGTCTTACGTGCAGTCTGCCCAGCCCCAGGTATTTTAATGCTATGTTTCAGGGAAGTAAGGGCCAGCTGGCAGCTGACCGACCATGCTCAGGGGTCAGCTCTAAACAGCACTGTTTGGGAAAAGCTCAATCTAAAACAGACAGCTCTGGATGTGTTTAGGTTTTGCTTTCTTTCCACTTTTAAATATTAAAAATTGACTCCAGCTGTGGGGTAGAAAGTAACGCCTAACCTATAAAAACATTGACAAATAAATCACAATGCAATTTGCCGCGCATTTTTGTGAGGTCTAAACACCAGTTCTTGAAAGGAATTTTCCATTATTGCATCTTGGGAAGATAACTTCTTCATGAAAAATTCATTTGACTTTTATATTTCATAAAATCATCACATAGCATTCCCACATTTGGGAGCTGTGTGTGCCGGAGTGCCCCAGGCCTTCAGCTGAGTTTTCCATACGCCTAAGCTTCTCCCCGCATTGCTTCCTCAGCCCTGGGAACACCGTAAGAATCTTTATCTAGAAGTTTGGGGGTACCCTGCTCCCTTGCCACAGGTTCTGGTTTTTCTGAGAACAAGAATGGGGTTTAACCATGGGACAGCGCTTTCCGCATTTGGACTGTCACATTCCTTAACCAAACCCTACCGATACTCCTTGGGTATCACCCCTGTCCACGCAAGCGAGGCACTCTTCCTGTGCGGCTTTATGATAGAATCGCTACTAAGGCATGGTGGTTTGCTTGCTTAGGTGGGGCAAGGCATTCATGGGAGATTCAGGACCAAGGGAAGAGAAATTGGTGTCTCGAACGTGCTATGAGTTAGAATTTTCACATGTTTTTTCCCCAGAGGCCCCTGCCCAGTGACACGGCATCTATTGTGACAGAGAAGGTGTACTGTAGGAACAGACCCAAGTCTCGGGGACTTCTTTCTGCTTACAGTGCTTGCCTATCGCAGGCACTCGGCGCTGTAAAATCTAATGGATTGAGAAGCCACCATCTGAGACACAGTGATCATGTAAACGGAAAAAAAGACCATTTCCAAGGCCTCCCCCAACAACCAAGTTCTCACATCTCATTGGCCAGAATTAGTTACATGGTAATACTATCCTACTTCCGAGGATAAAGAAAACTACCTGCCCCGGAGACTGAGATCCGGGAAGACTTAGAGAAGAGCACTAGTGGACAGCTGGTACATCATACCTTTCTAATGGTGGAAGTCTTTTCCAGTATTTGGGGACCTGTGCAGTCAGTGGGATCCCTGGGTCCTGGACTCGACCTCACAGCCTTGGAACGGGTGTGGCCATGGAGACCAAGGCCGTAGATACTCCCTTGGGTGTCTCCCACTCCTCGAAGTTTTCCGAGTGTTACACTCACGTTATTTATTGGAGTGGCTGCAGCCCTTGCTATTCCACAGCCAATTAATTAGATCAAAGAAATAAATTTACCTAAAACTGTATCTTAGAAGTTTATTGTTTTTGAAATGGCTATCTGTACGCCTCAAGGGAACTTGGTGGCTTCAGCAAGGCCATTTTCTGCTGTATGCATAGAGAAGCTAAGAAAACGGAATGGTGGGGCAAGAAGACCGAGCCAGGCATGCAGCAGAAGGAACCACACAGAGAGAGGCACGCCCAACACCACTTCAGCACAGACACTTAAGACTGAGACGAAGTCAGCTCTTTGTCAGTCAGAGAAAATGACTGCAGCATGGGTAAGTAAAAGTGTTTGCCACAAACAGTCCTTAGGTCAAGGGCACTGCGCTTCTAGAAGATTCCTGTCAACATTCTGACAGTCACAGGAAAATTAAGGCCTGACACTGTAGGCATCATGCTTGAGAAATGTTAACCGGTTAGGCAGCTCACTGGGCTGCCTTAGGGGAAGGCACCCAGGCTCTGTGAACTTTGATTGACTGGTATGTATGGGGGTGAAGACAACAAACAAAACATTCAACTGCTTAAAAACAGAAAATATCTAAAGACTAGTGGCTTAATTTCTTCACATGAAACACGTCCAAAAGGCGGGAGAGATGGCTCAGCAGTTAAGAGCACTGACTGCTTTTCCAGAGGTCCTGAGTTCAATTCCCAGCAACCACGTGGTGGCTCACAACTATCTGTAGTGGGATCCGATGCCCTCTTCTGGTGTGTCTGAAGACACTTCAGTGTGCTCACACAAAATAAGTAAATCTTTAAAAGAAGAAAGAAAGAAAGAAAGAGAGAAAGAAAGAAGGAAAGAAAGACCAAAATTAGATAAACTGGGCCCAGTACAGGGGCTCAGCGGGCTCCTTGGCGACACAGCCTCCAAACCCCCCCCCCCCAGTTCTTTCCACCCTTAGAACAGGTCTCTATCTCTACCTACCCTCACATCCAGGATGGCTGCAGGGAATCACCACACTGTTGCTCCAAGATTCTGGTGGAGAAAGGGATATTGTTCACACACACACACGCACACACACACACACACACACACACACACACACACACACAGACACTGCTCCAAAGACTCGGTGGCCAAGTCTAGTTCCTAGATAAATAAGGTGAGGGAAGAAGACAAGGCAGGAGGCAAACGGTCTCGAAAGTGTGTGGCTTAAAGCTCTGTCTACGTGAGGCTTTCTGTCCATACGCAGTTCCCTGTGACAAACTGTTCCATGAGGGACTGACCAGAACCTTCCTTTGGGGAAGGCACCACACACAGCTCAGATGATGCCACACATGGTTCTGAGCTACTGTCCCTCATCTCTGTGGATCCTGACCATCCTTACCTGAAATTCTGGAAACCCGAGGGGGATATGGCAGCTTGAAGTCATGCCTTTCTTGTGTGTGTGTGTGTGTGTGTGTGTGTGTGTGTGTGTGTGTGTGTGTGTGTGTGTGTGTTTCAGTACGTATCTTTACTTCAAAAGAACCTCTTTATCAAGTCTGAAAGAGCCTGGCTAAAATAAAAATTATTATTGGAGTTACTTTGATTATAGTTAATGCCAGAAATTTTCAGGGAAAGCAAAACACCTGGGAGAGTTTGCAAAGAGGACATCAAGATCGTATCTCTTTTTCCACATGTTTTCTGAGTCAGAGTAGCGTATGTAGCTTAGGCTGACCTTGAACTTGCCACAGAGCCAAGGATAATTTTAAATTCCTGATCCTCCTGCTTATCTCTCCCAAGTTCAGGGATGAAAGGTATGAGTGGTTTTATGTCCAGCTTCAAAATCATATACTGATGGCTTCTCTGTCGTGCCTCCAACTAATCTGAACTTGGCAAGATGTACCCAGCATTAATCCTGCTTGTCTAGAGTGACAGAGGTACATCTTTGTCACATCTCCTCCTTATTCTGTTAGCCTTTAAATGTTCGTGTACCTATAACTGGTCTTTAGTTAGGAGCTAAGATTGGCTATGTTGTCATTTTCCTGTCTGTTAGGAGACATGCTACCAAATGCATAGTCTTAAGGAACAAAAAGAGCAGGTAATGAAGCACTCACATCCTCTTTAGATGACGGACTTCACGAATGTTTAAATAGCATCATGGGATTCGAGATTTAAAACTAGGCAATGGTTGTCAGCCCACGGAAATGACAGGCAGTACCGAGGCTGAGCCGTCTCCTGACCTTGATTAGTGGGGCTTCTCAATAAATGGGCCCATGAGTCCCATTGTCACAGCACCGGAGTTTTGATAGCTTCCTTGCTAACCAGTGTGACAAATTGGCCATCTTGCGCATTTCCTGCCTTGGTCAGAACCAACCATTTCTCTAAAGATATTTGCTGCTTTTGAGGGAGAAATGGCATTCCGACAGAAGTCTGAGTTTGAGGATACAGATTGCCGCTAGATCGACCATTGTTTTTAGGCTTTTCCCGTGCACAGACCTGGGATTTGGAGGGAAAACAATATGTCTATACAGATGTGTAAATCTTATTCACATCTATATCTGTGAAAATACACACACGTGTGAGAAGTACACATATGAAAAGTGTGATTGTTTGTAGAGCTTTTATTAACCTTTCAAATCTGTATTTTCTTTCCTCCACACTGAAATTTCTGATTCTCAAGGACACGGGGAGCAATAGAAACTCAGAATCCCCCAATTTAATAAAGATGGAGAAAAAAATTATAAAAAAAAAGAAACTCAGAATCTACAATCACTCATTTGTTTTATCCCATATTATATAGAAAGCACACTCAGAACCCTACCACTGAAGACATTTTAAAATGTTTTTGTGCACAATCACTCCATCTATCCTATTTAAAAATATATTTGCCTTCATCTAAGCCATCAGAAATCCACTTGTGTATTTCATGCTCTCTTTAACTCTTATAGAGTCTCCGTTTTTTCCCAGTGTTCCTCCTGAGTGTGTCTGGTCATTTCGCCTGTCCCAGCTGTGTTCCCTAGGAGATTTCTCAGAAAGGGCTGAATTGCTGCTCACATTATGTCTGTCTTCCTTTGTATCTGACGTTCACTTCTGCTGAATATGCAATCTTTGGCTTACATTTTCTTCTCTTGAATATCTTGAACATACTCCATTTTCCTCTGGCATAAAATGTTTCTGTCAAAAAGTGTGATAATAATTTAATGTTCTTTTTCTTTTATTCTAGATGTTCAAAGTGTTTTTTTTTTCCTTTCTTTTTCTTAGAGCTCTGCAATTTTATTAAAAATCTTTCTTGGAGTTGATTGCTTTGATCAGTGTCCCCAGGTACACAATGTACTTCTTCCTCCCAAAGAACTAGCCACGCCATCATCACAAGAAGAGCCTTCTTTGTTCCTGATGATACTATCTAGTTTTTCTGGTAGTCATGTGCCCACTTCAACTTTATTCTGGCTAACGTTAGTATGGGATGTCTTCCCACAGTCTTTTACTTTTTCGAAAATAGGTCTTTTTTATTTTCAAAGAATTTGCAGGCTTGTGAGCAGGTTACCACAATCCCTTTGCTTCTTTGTTTTCACAGTCTTCCCGTCTCCGAAAATCCCATGTCAGTCACTTATTATGGTTAATGAGGTCACAATGACATGTAATTATCACCCAAAGTCTGTGTTCGACATTAAGGTTCTTGTGTTCTTGGTCATCTGAACATCCTGTGGCTTTCTGAAGTGTATCCCACCCACCGCTGTCACAGTGTCACACACTCCTGCTCCTGCAGTCTTCTCTGGTCCTCATAGTGCTCCCCTCCCAAACCCTCGCAGCCCCTGGGATGGCATGTTAATGGAGAGATTATCTTACTTGCCTTAATTGACGGGGAAGGAGGCGACGCTGTCCCCTGGTTTGGGGCCCTGGACTGTAGAGCAAGCTTGCTGAGTACCAAGCCAGCACATCCACACCTTCTCTCTTTATTCTGGGTGCCTCTGACCAGCTGCCTCAAGCCCCTGCAGCCGACACTTGCTGCACAATGATGGAGTGTGACCTGGGCTACAGGAGAAAAGCCAGTGTCTCCCCTGGGTCACTCTTTATCACGGCAACAGAATTTGGAAAGCCTAGGACAACCCCTGGGTTTTTTATTGTCTTTATAACTTCCTTTTCTTGAACCCCCACATAGTTAGCATCACACAGTATGATAGCTGCTCTCAGTTAAGAATACAGCGATCAGATTCCTCCGTGTCTTTTCATGGTTCCGTGGTTCATTTCTGCTTCACTGGACACTACTTCAAGCCAGGATGAGGATGTGCAATAATTTATCTATCCATTCATCAATTGAGAGCTGTTTTGTTGGACACCAGATTGAGGCAGTTATGGACACAGCTGCTGTAGGATTTGAGTGTAAAAAACCAACCTTCTCAACTCTGTGAGAGAGTCCAAGGGGCAGAAGTGTTGGGTCAGGTGGTAGGGTGGGAACCCTTGCTTTTGTCTGGCCAACAAGCATCTCTCGGGAGGCTGTCCCGTTCACACCCCAGCAGCCATCCATGAGGTTGCACAGTGCTTCCAATCCTGGAGTTGTTTGGTCCGGCCAGTGGTTTGGGTTTTTTGTTTGGTTGTTGTTGTTTGGTTGTTTGTTTGGTTGTTTGGTTTTCTCTAATGGCTGTATTAACTTGCAGTTATCGCACATAATGTTGGGCGTTGTTTTGTATATTTATTTCCAGCTGTGTGAACCTCTCTTGTGAGGCGTCTGATCACATCTACTGCTGTTCATTTTCCTGATGTCAACTCTCCAAGTTCTTTGCATATTTTGGATAACTGTTCTCGATTAGATATGTCTTTTGCAAATATTTCCCTTATAGCTTTAGATTTCCAGTATCTTTGCATATCTGCTCACAACAGGCACTAGTTCCAGCCCTTGGTGAGCGGTAGCTGCCACTCACCACAACCCTTTCAGGGAACCTTTACTACAGCCTCCAAGTGGTGGTGTTTGGAGGCAGGCTTTCTCCAGCTGTCACCAGGGGCTCTCTGTTCCATCATGGCTTCTGGCAATCACTCAGGTAGTGCTATCAGCCCACCCCTGGGTTTTAAAGTGAGCAAAATAAGCACATTTGGGGGAAGTGATGAGGCCAGAACGCAGGAGCCTGAGAAGGGAGCAAGGTGCACTGGGATCCTGGCGCAGTGTTTCCACCTGTCCTTCAGGTATTAGACATTTTGAAGAGATTTCTTCTTGGCATAACCCTAGACTGACCAAAGGTGACTGAAGAGTTGACTTCTGTTCAAAGGAAGTGGAGTATTTAAGGGTATTTAAGGCAGCCTTTGGTGCAGCGACTGAGCATGGAGGAGGAGTGTTAGGAGTGGGAAAACGCAGGAGAGACTTGCTCCATTGCCTTCTACTAAGTAAATGTGAGTTCCTTTGTCCATTATTAGAGTCAATATAACTGCAGAAGGTTGTTCCTGCTGTACTCAGGGCAATAAGCACAGCTCTCGTCTGTTCAGATTTAGGGACTGTCAATCTTTTGCTGTTGGTGTCAGATTGTTTGAAACAAAAATGGTCCATCTCTACACTCTCACACACATCTAAAACTTTTGGTTCTAACATTCTTAGCATCTCCGTGCATTTAATATTACTCATAAAAACATGATTCCATTGATGCAATAGATTTCACGGCCCTGAACATCTTTATAGAGGATGAAAAACAAAAAAACAAACAAAAAACCCCAATATCAGAAGATCCCAGAGTTCCTGATTCCCTTCTCAGGCTTGTGGGTTTCAGCCATCTTCCCTTACCCAACTGAGTTTATCTTGCTTACTTTAAAAACAAACCCAAAGCTAGCTGGATGGCTCCGTGGAAAAATACACTTGCTATGCATGCCTGACTTACCTGAATTTGATCACCAGAATTCATGGTGAGATGTTTGTATGTATGCATGTATGTATGCATGTATGTATGTGTATATGTATATGTATGTGATATATATATCATAGCAAATAAACATATAAATTGATGCCCAATATTATGTGTCATTAGGTAACTGCAAGTTAAAGCAACTGTCAAAATAAAATAAATAAAGCCACTAGCTGCACCAAATGCTGGTAAGGATTCAAATAATTGTGAAACATATATATATATATATATATACACATATACATATATATACACACATATATATGCACACAATGATAAGAATGATAAATAAATGACACAATTATATACATGGGCCACTCACTAGGAGCTTTATAAGGTGTGGGTAATGAGATACTCAAACTGTGACTCTTCCTCTTTCCTGTGCAATGGGGCTTTCCTGGCAGCCTGGCTTTGTGAGGATGCTCAGAATGCTTACTGTCAGTAAAAGTCCCATTCCTCTTGATCCAGAGATTTAAGGAGCCAAGAAAGGAAGTGGGATTTCCAGATGAGGATTCTGTCGTTGGAAACCATGTTGGAATTTAGGTAAACTTTATTTCCAGATGGAAAGAGTGCCCTCCTAAGAACTTGCCAGATGATGGTTTGCAAAACAATTGTACTCTTCAGGGACCTGGGACAGTGTCCAAATGGGGTTTTTATGGTTCTAGAGTTCCACATGATCCAGTCTCTTTTCAAAATCACATTCAAAGAAAATACATTTATCAACTAAAAGTAGTTTTTGAAGCATGCAAGTCCTTATTTGTGTCTCTTAAAGATAGGGTCCAATTTACAGACCTAGGCAACCCAGGGGACAACCAGGTCTTCACTTCACTCCAGTTCTGCTCAGCAAAAGCTACTCCATAGCACATGTCCATCTCCCAGACATTTGCAAAGCTTCCCCTGACATCCTCGGAAGACTGGAGAAGAACCCCAGCTGCAGCAGGAGCACAGATGCGTGGTCTAGAAACCTTGACACCCATTTAGGGAAATGCAGGCTCATCAGTAGATGTTTTCCATGTGTCCTGGTGTGAAGAGTGACTTAAACCTAGGGGACAGGTGAGGCAATTTGATGAGATATTACCCAGTGTCATAGGCCCAGGAGAGTGGAGATCTGAGAAAAGTAGGCAGGTCATCAGCAACAATGGCAAAAAGAAAGTAGTTAATGTCCAAAGTGTAGAAAAATTATGGTGACCCAGGTAGTAGTTGAGGTTCCCTGGCAGTGTTGGCAAAGCCAGGCAAATGTTCTAGCCTGTTAAAATAAGGCCTTGGGTGTGGACACCCAATGCAGGGGGATTATATAAGACACTGTATTACAAGTATGACCTACATGGACCCCAAATCACAGGGAGAAAACAGAGCTTAGTGTTACAAAGATTAGAGATCAGAGGGGAACAATAGAAGAACTGAATACAACAGAACCAACAGAACCCCAAGTGCCCAGTGTGCCAGGGAGGCAGTTAGAGTGTGGGCCACACTCAGACTCCTGCCAGATGGATCAGAAGCCGCTAATTACGTTGGGTAAGCGGCACAACCATCTCAATGGAGAGTCCTTCTTCCTGACGGGGGCTAGTGACTTCTACTCGTAGAGTACTTGGAGACATGTCATGGCAGGATAGTTTTAAGCCATTTGATGCTGCATGGTGCGATTATTTACAATAAAGCTGTAGATATAGCTAATTGAATGAGGCATGATGAGGCAGAGAACAATTCCTGGGGTGTCAGACCCCAGAGCTAGAGTGATGGAGAATGGCTCTTCAGCTGCTGGATATTTCTAGGACTGCGGAAGAGAAGGTATGGAGAATGTCACAGGGTACAGACACAGCCGGACTTGGACAAGCATACCCTGTGCTTTATCTGGCTCGGTTTAAATAGTTAGCTGCCGGTAAGTAACCTGCGGCGGCTCACTGACAGCTGGGTACTCACCGTACAGTTGGTCACAGGCTGTGGAGACAGAACAGTAAAAGGTTTACCCGAGAATGTGAGGACCTCGGCCCAGTTCTGTGTCCCACATAAAGAGCCAAGTAAGGGGCAAGTACTTGTAATACCAGGGCTACGAGGTGAGGATGGTAGGCTTTCAGATCTCAATGGGCAGCTGATCTAGACTGCTTGGTAAGCTCCAGGCTAATAAGAGATCCTGTTTCAGAGTGGGAGGGGGGAAGGAAAGTGAATGGTGATATGGTGATTATCCTCTGGCCTTCATGTGCCACACACAGACACAGACACAGACATGTACTCAGACACACACACACACACACACACACACACACACACATACACACACACACACACACACACACACACACACACACACACATACACACACACACATACACCACACACACACACATACACACACACATACACCAAACACACACACACACACACACACACACACACAGATGCTCACACACACAGACACACACATTTGGTTAGAGTCTTTTTACTCACCAGGTTAAGCTTTAGTTCACTGATTTTGGAGAAACCCTTTAGGTCAATAGGAGAGTAGTTCTGTCATGTTTGTTTCTCTTGCCTTCCACCATTGTCATCATATGCCATCTGCCCATTCCGGTTGGGTCTGGAAGCGAAGCCTGGGTGCAGGTAACTGTTAGGGAAATGCAGGACCAAGTGAACACAGCAGTGAACAAGATCAGCCGAGTGACGTGTTCGAAAGCCAGTCTCTGGCGTGTGGGAGTCCTCCCTATAAGAGCTGCCCTGTAAACAACAGCTTGGTGGGCTAGTCTGGCTACCATGCCTTTGCTCCTTAAGACAAAGAGGCTAAGCATAGTATTAGCTTCAGATCAAGTCCCACACTGAGCCAAGGTCACACAGAGGCTCCCCTAGCCTCACCTCCCAGCTCCTGGTAGGCAATAGTGCCCAGCACGGACGCCCACAGTTGAGATCTGGGGAGAGGGGATATTCATTATCTTTTGTCCTTCCTGCTGGTACTGCAGAAGCCGCCCCACTGAGTGAGAGCGTCCGCTCCCACCATTTACCAGCTGCTGTAAACGAATTAAAAGTTGCCATTGGAGACTGTGACCATTTAATGATGAGGCTGTGAATTAGGGCAGAACGGCAGAATTGCCGCCTCGTTTTCAAACATGGATTACTGGAGCTGAGTTTATCTTGTATACTGCGGCTCTGGGAGGAGGCATGTGGGATTCTCCAGCAGAAGGGGGAGAAAGAAGCGCCACACTTGAGTAGGAGGACTAAACCAGAGGAGAGGCAGCAGAAAGTCTGATGCTCCAATTAAATGGGGCTGCTGCAGCGTCTGATGTCCCAAGTCACCGAGAACAAGGGACTCTAAATAAAGCACTTTCAGACAACTGAAAGCAAACACTTTTCCCCAAAAATGGAAACTTCTAAAAACACGTTCATTGTTCCATGCCGTAACAGAGCCATGTCCCAAGAAGGCATGTGGAGTTATTTGCCCTGGTGCTAACTGACCCCTAGCTAATGTGTTTTTCTATTTGGGGACTGACGGTCGGTCTCTCTGTCTCTGCCAGATACCACTTCTCAGCGTGTCATGCCCAACTCTGCTTGCCTGTTTGAACTCAGCAGGAACTGAAGTTAACTGGGGGAAACCAGAAAACTAGCCCATGAGAACAGTAAATCTGTTTTCGTTTTTGTCTTTTGTTTTTTATTTTTGTTTTTGCTTTTGCTTTGTTTTTGTTTTGTGGATTCCAGGGAAACAGAGGTTCTTTTTTTTTTTTTTAATTTCTATGTATTTATCTATTCTCACTGCCACCCTTCTCTCCAAAATACATACAGAAACACCATACACACACACCGTACAGATTACACACAGACACACACACACACACACACACACACACACACACACACACAGAGTTGTTGAAGACCAAGGCCTCAATTCATAACTTTTTCATCTCAATCCCCACCATGACTATGACTACAGGGACTTCGTGTTTTAGCAGACCCTCCTTTCTCAAGGGAAAGGAGTCCAAGGGACCGAGGCAAAAGTCCAGCAGAGAGCCTATGCCTTCTATTTCAGTATCAGGTTTTGGGTACCCAAGTTGTTCAGAAAGCCTAGCCAGAAGCCCCTGAGTCCACTGACAAGGCCTCCAGAAGTGGACAATGCTAATGGCGTGTGTTCTCAGATACAGCCAAGTAGAATGAACAGATCACAGAGAGAGGGGACATTCTAGGTGCTCTAGGAATGGTACATTCAACATACTATTCAGCCTTGTGAGGTTTTTACCTGTTTGTTTTAGTCAGGGTTCTCTAGAGTCACAGAATTTATGGAATATCTCTATATATGAAGGGAAATTATTGGAGTGACTTAACAGTCTGCAGGCCAATTAACCCAACAGTAGGCAGCTAAGTTGCTCAGTCCCACAAGGCTGGCTGCTTCAACCGCTCTTCTGTGTGCGCTGGAACCCTGAAGGCGTAGATCCTACCAGACGTGCTGGCAGGAATGCAAGCAGGCAGAGAAAAGTGAGCCTTCCTCCTCCACTGTCCTTATGTAGGCCTTCAGCAGAAGGTATGGCCAGATTAAAGGTGGGTCTGGACCTAAGCTGTCCCTTACCTGGAACTTGCTCTGCCCAGGACTGGCCTTAAACTCGGAGATCTGCTTGCCTCAGTCTCCTGGGATTAAAGGTGTGTCCACCTTGCCTGGACCCAAGCTTTTCATGGCCACTATGCCGAAAAATCTGGGTCACAGGTGTGCCCTCCATTCCTGGATTGTGGTTCATTTCAGATGTAGTCAGGTTGACAACTGGCAATGGCCAGCATACTGCTTCATTCCAACCAGATCTTGGCTGACTATTTCCGAGTTTACTGACGCCATACCAAATATACTTTTTCACTGGGATAATTCCCTTCTCAGCCTCTGTTATCCAGAAAGCACCAAGATTAAGAAACTCTTGGCCTCTTCCATTTAAAATCTGGGCTCCCTGATTTTCCTCTCTTTTTGGGAAGCCAACTATCCCTTCCTTTATAAAGAACTTTACTTTAAAACTTTACTTTAAAAGTGTAGAGCTCTTTAAACACAGAGTTTTAGGCGCTGGCTCAGTGTGTAATAGCACTTGATGCAGGTGCATGAGGACCTCAGTGCCCATGCATGTAACAAAGCCTAGCCTCAATGCACAATGCCTGTATCCCCAGGGTTTGGGGAATCACTGCGGCTTTCTGACTCCAGGTTCAATAAGAGAGCCTGTCTCCAGGGAAAACGGTGAGGAGTGATGTTGTAGGACACCCAATGTCCTCCTCTGGCCTCTGTGAATGTACAACTGAGCACAGCCTTGCATACACTTGTGCATACACCACACACACACACACACACACACACACACACACACACACACACACACATACATATGTGCATATGCCAAAAAATTCCCAAACATAAAAGGGCCTACGAGGAACATTATATCTATCCTTATGCATATCTGTGTCTCTCTAACTAATGCAACACAAGGACATACAAGCCTGAAAGACTGCAGTACAGGGATCAAGAATAAATACTCCTTACATCTCAACAGATCAAAAGCATGCTTTCAAAGACCACTCAGCCATGGGTAGATTCTCTGGGCTTAGCCACTGTAAACCAACTCATTCTCTGTTTGGACTCTGTACTGTTTTGCCTTATCACATAGAGTATGTCCTGCTGTTGTATCTCAGGAACATTACGATGATCTCTACCTGGCCCTGTTCTAGAAGCCTAGGCCTCGTGCTGCACAAGTCAGATTATCTAGGCTACTTGCTGAACGAGCTGCTCTCAGTGTCCGCATTCCTCAGTAGGACTTTGGGGCCCTCTGTGGCCTCTGACTCTGTCTCATATAATTCCTGAACTTAGCCACATCAGGGCACACACAGCATGTGTAGCACCCCTCCCTATCCTTGTTCCATTGCCTGTCCATGTTGCTCTATGCCTGGACTCTCCCTGGTCTCCATAGCCCCGCCCCTCACCCCTCTCCATTCACATGCTCCTGCTGTCCCTCCACACGGCTGTGGAATGACTCCTTATTATTGCTGCTACATTTTGCACAGACTGAGTAGGCGAGCTTCCCACTGGGCTCCTGCAGAACCTGCTGAGACTCAGTGTTTCTGGAGGTGCCACATTCTACTCAAATTACCCATGATGCATCTTCACGTGATTTCAAGAGAGTAGAGATATATTTTCTTCCAGAGTCTCACTGCACTAAGTAATCAGTGTTTCCTGGATAGATCTGAACCAAAAAGAACATTGAGGTTTCGGGGATAGATATTCCCTAGGAATGACACGCTTAAATGCATGGGTCTATTTAGAGGTCTATGTCCTTTTTTGTGGCTCTTCTGCTTTTGTTAGTTGATACGTTTCAAACAGTTCATTGTTAAAAAATTCATTGAGCATCCATTATATGCCAGCCATTGTCAACAATTATACCCAATAGATTACAAAAACTAAAACAAAACAAAAAAACAAAAACAAAAACCCAGGAGGATGGCAAGTTGGAGGCCGGTCTGGACAGCATACTGAGATCAAAACCAACAAAAATAAAGAAAACAAATTTGCTTCCAAGATTGTGTGGCTCCATGTGAGTGGCTCACAAATAGGGGTGACTCTGCCCTTTGCAGGACACTTTGTGGAGACATTCTGGGCTCTGACAAGGGAGGAAGATATGCATCTACCATATCCACTAGAGGATGCAGGCCATAGAACACTAAACATTCTACAGCTGACAGGATAGCAGACAGGACAGCACATAGGTGGCAGAACATAGGTGACAGCACATAGGTGACAGGGAGTCTGCCAGCCCCCATGTTGGCAATGCCAGGCTGTGAAGCTCTGCCCCACAGTCCACATTAGCATGCACTCTAGCTACACCCCCAACTGTCATGATGGTTCTTGACCCTGGGTGCCTCTGACTCATGCATCAGGATGAAGCCGCTCCTATGACAGAGGCCGGAACAATGCTCTTAGAGGACTTTAATGCTATAATTAGTTTCGAAACACTCTGCCCTCCTCTCCCATCCCTGTTCCCAGCTTCCTTTTAAAAAAAAATGAAATGACATAAACAAGAACAGTTTCCAAAATACCCGTTATTTTTATCATTGGTTTTCCCCCTTAGCCTTGACTCTTGATGAAATAGAGCACACTACAGTGGAGAAAGAGCATCATCAACGGGTGCTGCTGAGGACAGGGCAAGCTCTGATACTCAGCAAAACCTGCTTCCTGCAACCTGTGCACAGGCAAACCCTTCAGATCCACCCAAAGCACAGAGGCTCTCCTCGCTGCCTGCATTTCTATGTTATTTATTTATGTCTACCCAGCAGAATATGTTTGAAGTGAGTCTTTCCTGTTCTCTACTGTTCTTTTTTTCTGGGTGAAGGTTGTTTCTTCTGTATATAACACAGGCTCTGTTATCCCAAGACTCCCAATTATACTTCTTCATAAAGAAATGAAAATGTCACGTTTTTCTTGAGGTCTTTATTTTGCATAACCTACTAAAGATTAGAGTAAAAAAATATAGACTTTCAGGAAAAGAAAATCTCCTTCAAGGTAAATGAATATGCAAGGTGGAATCTGCAGAGGGCTTAATTGTGTTCTGTGAAACTGGAGATAAGCCCCCCGAAAGGTGAACTTCCTGGCTTGATCATTCAGGCACTCCTATAGTCTGCAGCAGGCCTGGGGAAATGGTGTTAGCTGTTGTTTGCATGGCTACAATGACCAATGGGCTGGGCAGACAAAAGCATAGCAGCCACTTTCCTCACGCTGTTGGATACTTTGTGTCCTGGCATCGGAAGGCAGATACAAATGGTACCAGCCTGCTTCAGTCTCGCCTCTGGTCTGTTGATCATGTCTTCTGGATCTGAAACCCTTTCCTACTTGCTTACCTGGAAGAACGCCCAGGTTCTTCTGTCCAACCACACCCTGCCTCAAACACACCTGAACCGACTCTGTCAACTTAACAGGGGTCATTGTGTACTTTCTCATATCCACTTGAGAGTCGAGGGGCAACTCCTGCACACATCTACAGCTTTGTTTTACCAGTGTCCGAGCACACAGACTCATCATCTCCACAGGAGGGCTGAAAGGGCCCAGAAGCCAATGCTTGAAAAGTAACCCTTAACCCACAATGGGCAGGAGCCTGTTGGTATCTCAAAGGGTTATCTCTACACGGCGCCCCAGAGGATTCGAAGCAAGACTGCCCCAGTTACCCATAGCACTTATCTACTTTTGAATAATGCAAGAGCGGCTTTTCTATCTCTGGCCCACTCTCTCAACATGCTTTCTTGGATCACCTCCCAGTAAACAGGCGACATACAGATTCTTATTACAGAGTCTACTTCCGAGGGAAGAATGGCCTGAACTAGTCTCACTATCACCCACTTGCCCTCTCCCATATGTGCTTCTGTGTCAGTTCACCTCTATGCAAGGCGCCCACTGCCTGTTACTTTTATTTATCCCCAGTGTTTAAAACACAGAGACCCTTCTGAAAATGCTTACGCAAGTGAACTAAGGGGAGGATAAGAAGCTTAAGGGGTCACTTGCAAAAGACCTCCAGGGATAAACTAGTGGGTTCCGAAACTAGGGAAGGGACCTATATAGAGAAATTCAGTTGTGAAGAGACCTCAGATTCATCAGAGAGAATCTAAGATATCCCAGCATCAGCAGAAACTATAAAATGTTCCCACAGAAGATGTTATCCAAGAAGACAGACTGGTACGCCAGTTGAGCAAAAGGCAAGGTGGTATTTGTGCTGGTGTTTGAGTGACCAGGAGAGGAGTCCAGCAGCACAGAACAGAGGTCAGGGTGGCTTGTCTGTCTTAAGAGCAAAAAAATTTCCTTGGGAAGTTGAGTCCTAGACTGATGTGTTTAATGGCACTGAGTGAGAGCTCGTCAGGTACCTGAAAATGATTTTTATTTACCAATCAGTGCTGACATGGTAGATGGGAAAAGGGCCACCTGACTAGACTCGGAATCATCAAGAACACCCCAGGAGGGAATTTCCAGGGATATCTAACTGAAAAGGAAGAGTCACTCAAACTCTAGGTGGTGCCAGGCTGGGGACCTGGGCTGAAGCAAAAAAGAGTACCTGAACTAAGCGCCACGTTAATTTCTCCCTACTTCATAATTGTAGGTGCAATGTGATAATCCATGTCAAGCGCTTGGCATGCACCTTCCCACAGTGATGGACCTCACCTCAGCCTGTGAGCCCTTCCTTCCACCGCTGCTAGTCTCGGGCATTTTGTGACAACAATGAGAAAACAAAACAAAACAAAACAAAAATCTGCTACAAATGGCCACTTGCTCTGTTGAGCAAATGCAAGGCTGGGGAGATGTGAGGGAGACTGCTGCATGTCCTGGTCGGGGATCAGGCAGCCTTCCAGCAGAGCCTGGGTGAGTATTGTATAGTTTCACCACTGTGCTATATGGTCTCTATTCTTTTCCTTTGTTCCTTTTTTTTTTCATTCATGATTGTTTAATCTGAATAAGCATCTTGACTGATGCGAATGGACAGGCAAGACAGAGAATTTAACTCAACTGCTGTTTGTTGGCAGTCTGCAGCGTGGCAAGCCCTGTGCTGGGACCCAAACACAACATGAATAAAAATAAATCCCCACCCTCCAAGAACTTTCAACTTTGCAGGATGTATTTTCAGTCCTGCTAAATATACTTTATATTTCAGCACATTCCTAGGAGAGCATAGAGACTCTGTTAGTTCTAGAACGAAGACAGGGTAGAGTCAGCTCTGAGGAGAGCTGAGGCGTGGCCACCCCCTGGAAGGAAACAGGAATTCCATGAGGCAGCCATGCAGAGGTCCACTCGCCTGCTCACCTGCCCACATCCTTCACTAGATGTTACTGAATTCCTATTGCACGTCAGGCATTGAGAGGCCGACAGTGGTGAGACGAGGACCCTGCTGTCAGGGATGCAGAAACAGGAGCTGCCCCTTCCCTGTCTTCTCTCTGAATCAATAGCAAAAGCTAAGAGATGGTGAGCCAGCGATGCCCGCCTCATAGCATTTCTGCTTTGCTTCAAATGGTGGCCACCACTTTAGCTCTCCTCTAAAAGAGACAGAACCAACTGGCTCACCCAGTTATTGAGGTTACAGAGCCTCATGATCTGTCCCCTGCAGATTTGGAGTCTAGTCCAAGGCTGATGGCTGGAGAGCCAGAGGCACTAAAGAGAAATGATTTTGTTCCAGCTCAAGTAGTCAGGCAGAAAGTCTGCTTCCAGTCTATTCTAATCAGATTCTCAAGGAATCAGGTGTGCTCTGTCCCCAGGATTGAGGGGGCACCCTTCTTTACTCAGTCTGTTAATCCAAACCCTAACATCTTCCAGATGCACTATCGTGTGCACTTCCATATGCACACCCTGAAGGACTGTGGTCCACTCCAAGCATCCTCGAGTCCAGTCAAGTTGCACATAAAATTAATCACCATGAATAGCAAGTATTATACTAGGTATTAATATATATGTGTGTGTGTTATATATGTGTATATATATGTGTATATATTAATATATATCAATACAATGTTGGTCCATGCACATTAATCAATAGATAACACTTATTTTTGGTTCTATTATTTTTGTGTCAATATTGAGATCATAACCTTGGGCTCTAACAACCAAAGGCCAGAGAAGGGTATAGTGTCTGTAATGCTATGGTGAATATAAACCTTGGTGAGGAAAGTTTCAGAGAGAGAAGAGAATCTCTTTCCAATGAATCAGGATGACTGAAGGTAAGGAAGCCAGTCAACTTGCTTGGAAATATAAGCCTATTTAGAAAAATGAGTATATGATGAGAATTATTTCATAGGTTCCAAACCTCTGTATATGAGGAATATGCTAAAACTTTTTTTAAAGTGTTATTTCATTTTCCACATAAATATATCATGTTTTGGTATATTAGAGATATCAAATCTATTCCAATCCCCCCTCACTCCCCCTGCTTCAACTTCATGTGCTCTTTTTTTTTTTTTTTTTTTTTTTTTGAAAACCCATCGAATCGATTTAGTGTGGCCAGTATACGCATAGGAGTAGGGCTACCCACTGGGAAATGGGCAGTGGACATATGCATCTGAAGTAAACTGACTTTCTTCCCCCTAGCTCTTCAGCTGTCTTCTCCCTGTTACTCTTTAGCCAGGAGTGGGACGTACCACTGTCATGTCCATGCTGCGACTTTGTCTTGCTTACTGCCACAGCTGCTGGCTGTGAGTCCCTGCGGTGATCAGAAAACAATTGCACAATAGTCCTCCACTACCACTGGCTCTCTACAGTATCCTCCCCACACCCCCTTCCACGAGTATCTCTAAGCTTTGGATGAAGGAGAGAGGGTACTAGGGGGAGGGGAATGTCCCACGTAGGGCTCAGCTTTCCACATGCTGGTTCTCTCTGCACCTGAACCAGCTGTAAGTCTTTGTATTAATGGCCATCTACTGCACACCAGAAAAAGCTTCTCTTATGAGGGTTAGGAATTGCACTGATCTATATATACACAAGGATAACTATTGAAAGAGAGCTTTAATACTATGTCAAATGTAGTTGAATATGACCTGCCCCAGCAGGGGCTCTTGGCCCAGTTAACAGCACCAGGCATGGGTTCCGTCTCGTAGAGACAGATTATATTGTCTGTAGAAATATTTGAAAAGGTTGGTTCTTTCTAACCAGCTAGGGTCCTTTGTTACATAGACATTTCAGAGCCTGCTTTTTTGGTCAATCAAACATCAATTGCTTTATTTTCTACTTTTACCCAAGCACAGATGCATGTTCACCCTAAAAACCCAATTAAGCATAAAACCTGAAGTATTTGGTCTCTCTGGCTCTGCCTGGGGACCCTCTGACGGAAGCTCTGCATCTAGCCCTGGGAATAGCTACCCTGCTGGGAAATCCCAGTCCCTCTTACTTGATGCGAGTTCTGTAACCCAGGGTCTAGGTCATTTCTAACCAGAGGCTTCATAAAGTATTGAGCCAGAGAGAGCGCTCTCCTTTTTTGGGCACGGAGTATGTACACACACAGGATGTGGGCTTCTCCTCCACTGAGTCAGAACAGCTGGAGTTTTACAAGACAATTTTCAAGGTTATAATGGGTTAAATGACGGAGTCCCCACAGGACCAATGGGCCAGTGAGTTCACCACCAAGATGGTGTCCTCAGCTCCATGAACTCCCTGGTGGGCAACAAAGCAAGCAGCAGTACTATGTAGCCCTGTGGGGTTACTTTTCGTTTCCGTTCTCTCTGGTTACTCATAATTACTCCAAAATGCACTCAAGAACCAAATGGTGGCTGCTGGACTGTTTACTCCAGCCAAGGCTGGTATCCTTGACAGCCCTGCTCACCAATACTGTGATGTTTTTGAGCGATGGCTCTGAACTGGCCCTAGGAAAGATTTCTGTTTTTACTTATCCAAAACACTGGGGTTCATCATTTAGACACAAGAGCAGAAATTGCTTCTGTCATCCAGCAAAAAACAGACAATCATCTGGAGAGGACGGCATACTTCCGCTATGCTGAGGCTGACGAAGGACTTGGTGTTATCAAATCTATTCAGGTGCACACTGAATAAATGAGACAGCATTTTAAGCGACATCACAGTTTTGAACCCTCCACTTGTCCATCCAATTCCAAAGCTCTCAGTACTAAACAATAACTTGGTAGTGAAGCCATGTGCAAATAAGCACTCTTGGGGTTTTAGTTGTTGTTGTTTTGGGTTTTCTGTTTTGGGGGCTTTGGTTTTTTTTGTTTTCTTTTGTTTGTTTTTTACTTACATCTTGGGGGCCATGTTTTGGAGCCATGGTGGGAAGATAGCAGATAAAGAAGCAGTTGGAGAGCACTGAGCCAGTGTGCAAGCACCAAGCCTGTGGCCACCCCTCCCTCCTGCCCGCTTCAACCAGACCCACTGGCATGCAGAAGCCTGCTGACTACATCCATGGTTTTTTGTGTGGCTAAACCATATTCGAATAGTAGTCCCTAGGGAGATTTCCTTACATTTTATTTCCTCTGTTACTTCTCAAGGTGACTTAGAGGTTTCAAGAAAGTGTAAGCCTGTAATTTAGTTAAGATATTGAGTATGACAAATAAATCAGAACGAGCAATAAAAGATAGAAGAAAAATGTAGGATGCTGTTGGTTAGTGAGTATGAATGGAGAGTTAGGCTTTATTGTGGGGATTCTGCTCAAACGTAATCCAGCTAATGGTACCGAGTTCTGTGTCCAAGCCTATTATCCTTCATCATGTAATTTTGGATAAGTCACTTAAACAAAAACATCTTGGACTGGACAGGGTTTGGTTTTGGAGTCAAATTTGAGTTTGAATGCTGGCTCTGCTACTTACAAAGAACTCAACCTTGAACATATTAATTAAGCTGTCTGAGTCAGTTTCCCCACAGGTTCAGTGGAGAAAGTACCCCTTACGTCATAAGGTTTAATGAAGTACAAACGAGCTGGCACGTGTGAAATGTCTTCTACTTCCTCCTGGTTTCTTTCTCCCACTTTAAAAGATTAATTATACCGTCCATCTACTCGTCCAACCGCATGTGGGGAAGATTAGCTATTGCCCAGAAATCAGTTTTAGTGAGTAAAGTAAATTAGTTTATAACAGAACTGTTATTCCTATAGTGTGCAGTGTAAATGCCCAGGGAATTGAGTAATAGGTGGGAATATATGTGCTCTGTGAAACGCACAGGGGGAGGCAAAGACAAGTAAACTGATGTTTGCAGCATCTGCTTTTGGTTATTAGGGAGAAATTCGATTTCTAAGGGTTTGTGGTGTTACAGGCGTGCAAATATTCACATGCAGTGACTCAGTGGTCTGTGTCAGAAAATATATGTTATCAAGGTAAAATCCCCTATTTATGAGCCAAAGAAACTGTGGTGTGTGTGTGTGTGTGTGTGTGTGTGTGTGTGTGTGTGTGTGTGTTAACTTTGGCTAAAGGAGGAAATTTATAGCATAGTTCGCAAACATTTTAAAATCAGATGATTACAAAGCTCAAAGTTACCCATTCACAAACACAATTGCAGGTGTGTTGACGATTTTGGAAGTAGAGTCCAAGAACTTTGGCCGAATCTCTTGTCATAAAGAAGCAAGACTACCATAACTTCCTACCTCTAAAAAAAATAATATTTCAAAGGACTTCTCTTCAAGCATAAAACATACAGTAAGAGCAACTTTTAGGAAAAAATGGACCCTTTTATTCATAAGATTAAATGCGCTTATCTCATTATCTAACAAGAAGCCTGGAGCTGCTGTATGCCCTCCACAGGGCCCATGCCCGAAACAGTCTTCACACTGTCTTTTCAAGCGAAGTTCCTTATTCCTGCAACATTCGCTTTTCCTGAAAACTAACAAAGTCTTAGTCTTGAAGTGAGACTTTGAAGATCCAAAGCGTTTCTGGCAACGAGAATGCATACAGGCATCGCAACTGAAGGCAGAACACTTTTAAAAAGAACCTTCCAGGTATGTCTTGTTAAAGACTGGACCAGTTATTGTCTGAGAGAATCTCAAATCTCAAATCTCACAAATTACTAAAACTGTTACTTTTTAAACTTCTGTATGGTTTTAATTAACTGAAGGTTTGGGTACTCTGTTAATAAGTTTAAGTTCTTTTTCTTGTGGAAAAAGAGGTGCACAGTAAACTTACAAAACATAGCAGTATGTTTCCTTTCTCAACTAATTGTTCCAAAATAACACAAGTAAATGTCCTTCTTTATATTCAGGATAAGTTAGTGTCTCTCTGATTGTCAACACCTTAGCTTACAGTAAAGCCAAATGCCAATTAGTCATTTCCTAATTGAAAATTGAAAGTCAGTTGGCTTCACCTGCGTCAGAAGTAGAGCTTTTGAGCAGAGTTCTGAAGCGGGCTTCAACCTCATGTGGCGCTAATGACTAACTTTTTTTGAGCTTGTTCTTCCTGCTTTCACAAACATCAGTGATGGCAGGGCATCCTGTCACGTGGGGCATCCTGTCACGTGGGGCATCCTGTCACGTGGGGCATCCTGTCACGTGGGGCATCCTGTCACGTGGGGCATCCTGTCACATGTAATAATCCCAGCCCCGGGAGGTAGAAGCAGGACTGCTCAAGAGCAACTTTGGCTGCTCAGTAAGTTTGAGTCCAACCTGGGCTTTGCGAGATCCTGTATCTAAGCAACAAAACTGAAGGAGCTGGAGAAATGCGGTTAAACAAGCAGGCTGCACTTGTAGAGGACTCAGTGGCTCACAATCACCTGTAACTTGAGCTCCAGAGGGATCCAATGCCTCTGACCTTCGGGAGCAGCTAGTCTCCTGTGTACGCATGTGCGCGTGTGTGCGCGCGCGCACACACATACACACACGCACACACGCGCACACACACTTAAAATAACAAAAGCAAATCTTGAAAATGAAGTCAAAGATCTTTGGTGTTGAGATTTATTGAAAGTTTGGAAATTGCCTGTCGTCTTAGAAACCTCTATGGTTATATATTCCATGGAAGAATAGAATTTATAATGCTCTGGAAACCATAATAATTAGGCCACTATATTACTTTCAGTAACTGGGAGGTTCTGAGAGCTCAGTAGTAATTGCACAGAATATATTGACATCTGGTGGCACTGATTAAGAAAATACAAATTAACAGGTAATATTGTGCTTAAAATTATTGACTGAATTATCTTAAATATTCATAACTCAGTTATTTTTAAAGGTTTTGATTTAAAGGGGTTTGATTTTCCTACTACAATATTTGTCATCTGACCTAATCTATTCATTTAAGCGCTTAATAAATAGTTACATTTTAAACTAAGATTAATTCATCCAAGGTTAATAATGATGTGTGACTTTTAATAACACCATTTAAATGATTTTTTAATGTTTTGTGTTGTTTAAAAATATTCCACTTTAGCTGGGTGTGGTGGCATATGACTTTAAACTCAGCATTCAAGGCACAGGGAGGCCAGGGCTGTGTAAATAGAGTCTGTCTCAAACAAAACAAAACAACACAACACAAAGCAACCGTTTTTAACAAACAATTTCCTAGTTCCCTGCTTAGAAGCCGGATAGGGAGAGCTGCCTACAGTAACAAAGGGGTGAGGTATGTACAATGTCATGCTACTAAATCACTAGGCCTTTTCAAAAACTACATCTAAGTGAATCTAGAAGAGTCACCCCTGTGTCTTTATTAGCATGACTCTCTCCATAGTTGTCATCTGTCTGATGAAGTAAAACAATAGTTTCTACCCTGCTTTTCAAAGGGAGAAAGAGACGGATTTTGACCTGTCCAAAGTCAGCCTCGACCCTGTGAATGGAGTCTGGGAGCTGCTAGCCTTGCTCCTTGCCACCTTTTGGTGTGTGTTTCCATTTAGGTTGAATGACATGTACTCCGTTGTCATGGTTTTAAAAGGACCTCTCTGCAAGTCTGGCTTCTGCATCAAGTTCTGGACTAAAATTATGTTTAAATTTTGTTTCCTCTCATCTCTCCCTGGTTTTGATTATTGCTTAAGAATAGTTGATGGTCTCGTGACACAATCCTTTACTTTTGTATTTTGTGTCTTGTGTTTTGAATTTTATGTGAAATGGTGGGTTTGATCTTTGACCTCTGTTTACTGTAATACTGATTTACCACTAATTTGATAGCAAGCCATAGGGATCTACTGTAAACACGCTGCTCACTTTACACCGCTCTGTTTGACTCTTAAGTGGAGAAATGTGTGTGTAGAATACGATTGAGAGACATGCAGAAGTAACAGAACCCATATAACTTCCCAAGTTCCCAGGTAGCAGTCGGATTAATATAAAACCTTCCTGTGATGTGAGAGCCTAGTAAATTAAGAGGAAGTCAGCAATGTAAACAGGCACAACCTAGCATTCAGTTTTAGTGTGGTCAATATATTCACCCTGAAATACGGAAACACAGCCCGGACCACACAGCACGGCCTAAGCTGGTTGAGCTCTGAACCCAGAGAACCCTGGCCACAGGCATGCTCAGTGGATCTATTTGCTGATCCTGGGGAAGGAAGGGATTGACTCAGGCACACAGGATGGGAACGTGCTGACTTGAGAGTGGCTACACAGGCATCTGGGAGCTGAGAGGAGTCTGTCCTGCTGTATGGAGATATGTCCATGGCTTTTCTTTCCCAGTTATCAGTTGTACACGAGATTCTGCTTAGCTCCCAACCCCATAGTCTACAAGAGGTGAGGAGAGGCAGGGTTTTCCTTATCATGGCTGTACCTATAGGCATAGGCCAGAAAGGTATGGGAGCAGCATCCTCAAGAAGATGGATTGTGGCCAGGAAAATATTGGGGACAAAACCACTATCTCTTCCTCCTGCTATGCCCATGAGGTGGTAGGAGGAGAGGTAAAATGAGCAAAAGGGTTGGCTCATCAGTCAGTGCAGACCCCATTGTTTCTGGTCATCCTGTGAATCTGAGCATTGAATACAGACAAGCATGGATTATTGTCCGGGGAACACTTAGAGCCAACCGAAATAGACAATTGTCATGTTCAACCTGTTCCACCTTTTCTTTTCCATCTCATTTCTCTTTACCATATTTACAAAGATAGCATGAGAATGAAATTATTCGTTTATCCTGAAAACATTTGTGGAATCTCCTCCTTTATGCACAACCAAAATATTATGGAAGAGAGAAAAATACATGATGCATAGGCATCCTGGACAGGAGATGCATTCTGCAGGAGCTGCAGAATATGTTTGTGTGTGCTTGCACACATGCTTGTATAGGTGTGGGCATGTTTGTGTGTGTGTGCACGCGTGTGTGTGTGCATGTGTGTGCACATTCGTCTGTGTGTGTGTGTGTGTGTGTTTGCGTGTTTGGTGGTGAAAGGAACTCACTAGTCT